>NC_084732.1:100590973-100609251 GCF_033978785.1 Entelurus aequoreus | reverse complement strand
TTGTGTTTCATACCTTCTTGAGACCTCTGAAAAATGCCTACGTCTTTAGGACCAGCCTTTCTAGATATATAAAAATGTTTATTTACAACATTAATAATATATACATACTATGCAAATATAAAAAAGCTTGTTGTGAAATTTTTTGGGAATTTCACAAAAAAAAAGGTCACAATTTCACAAGAAAAACGTATAATTTTGGCAGTATTATAATAGAAGTCGTCATTTTACTCAACGCAAGTCAAAATTTTACAAGAAAAACGGAACATTTGTGCAATATTGTGATAAAAGTTGGAGTTGTACTCAATAACAGTCGAAATTTTACAAGAAAAGTGAAATATGTTGGCAATTTTATGAAAAGTGTCGTCGTTTTACTGGACAAAAGTCACAATTTTATAAGAAAACTTAAAAATGTGGGCAATATTATAATAATCATCGGAATTGTGCTCGGCAAAATTATGATAAAAGTCACCATTTTACTCAAAAAATGTCACTATTTTGAAATATCAAAAAAAAAATTGGCAATAATGTGACAAAAGTCGAAACTTTATATGACAAATGTCCCCATCTTGCATAAAAAAGTAATAATTTTACAAGAAAATGTTGCAATATTACAGAAAAAGAAACAATATGAGAAATTGTTCCCAATTTTATAAGAAAAAACTCGACAAATTGTGAGAAAAAGAATGGTTTTAGTTATTTGTTTTATTAATGTATTCATTTATTTTTTTAAACTTTTTGTTTGTAATTGGTTTTTAACCTACAGTATGTCTCTATATACATATATTTTTAAAATTTTTGGACAAAGTCATCATTTTACTCAAAATATTTCACTATTTTACAAGAACGAAAAAAAAGATTGTGATAAAAGTCAGAATTTCATATGACAAATGTCACCATTTTTGCATTAAAAAGTAATAATTTTACATAAAAAAGCCATGATATTACTCGAAAATATTGCAATATTACAAAAACAGAAATAATAAGGGAAATTGTTCCCAATTTTATAAGACTAACGTCGACACCTTGTGAGAAAAAGACTGCTTTTAGTTATTGTATTATTTTTATTTTTTTAAATTTTTAGTTTTGTAATTGTTTTTTAATCTTCTTTACTTCAACTTATTACAATATGTCTCTATATACATATTTATTTTATTTGTTTGTATTAATTTTGGCCAAAGGGGGCGCATTTAAATTTCTTACACACACTTGTTATTTCATATGTTGACCAGAGGGGGGAGCACTTTTAAAAGCGACACACAGTAAATTTGAAAAATCCCTCCTATTTTGGGATCACCCTCATGTGGATAGACGTCACCACAAATGACACATTGTCTATTAGATGCAATGTTATTGATTTATGTCATCACTTGTTCACACCTCCTCATATGGAAGATACTTTTCCTACTTCATGTCTCAAGAAGGCTAGAAATACAAGAACACACACACACACACACACACACACACACACACACACACACACTGCTGGTGCTTTTTTAATGATGTCAGTTTCTCTCACTCGCCATGATCCAAGGTTTCTTTAGCGGGCCAGGCCGCTTATCATATTGTCCCTCCATTACAAACTGCAATGTCAAGTTAATTTAGGTAAATGCTGACGCCGTGTTGTCGATTCTAATCTGTGTGTACCTGAGCAGGTCCACAGCAATAGTGACACAACACAAACAACACACGTGAAAGGTCCAGGAGGATGGCGGAGAAGCACAAACATAATGATGCCTGCTGCCTCTCATTAACCAATACTAACATCTGTATATATATATATATATATATATATATATCTTATTTTATTTGATTCATTTTTTTAAAAAGTACCTTATCTTCACCATACCTGGTTGTCCAAATTAGGCATAATAATGTGTTAATTCTACGACTGTATATATCGGTTGATATCGGTATCGGTTGATATCGGTATTGGTAATTAAAGAGTTGGACAATATCGGCATATCGGATATCGGCAAAAAGCCATTATTGGACATCCCTACTTGTGAGTGTTGATGACACAGCTTTGCAACAGTTGATATTCTAGTTTCAAGCATGTTTTACTCAATATAGGTCAGGGGTCACCAACGCGGTGCCCGCGGGCACCAGGTAGCCCGTATGGACCAGATGAGTAGCCCGCTGGCCTCTTCTAAAAATAGCTCAAATAGCAGCACTTACCAGTGAGCTGCCTCTATTTTTTAAATTGTATTTATTTACTATTAAGCTGGTCTCGCTTTGCCCGACATTTTTAATTCTAAGAGAGACAAAACTCAAATAGAATTTGAAAATCCAAGAAAATATTTTAAAGACTTGGTCTTCACTTGTTTAAATAAATTCATTATTTTTTTAACTTTGCTTCTTATAACTTTCAGAAAAACAATTTTAGAGAAAAAATACAACCTTAAAAATGATTTTAGGATTTTTAAACACATATACCTTTTTACCTTTTAAATTCCTTCCTCTTCTTTCCTGACAATGTAAATCAATGTTCAAGTCATTTTTTTTTTTATTATTGTAAAGAATAATAAATACATTTTAATTTAATTCTTAATTTTAGCTTCTGTTTTTTCGACGAAGAATATTTGTTAAATATTTCTTCAAACTTATTATGATTAAAATTAAAAAAATATATTCTGGCAAATCTAGAAAATCTGTAGAATCAAATTTAAATCTTATTTCAAAGTCTTTTGAATTTCTTTTAAAAAAATGTTTCTGGAAAATCTAGAAGAAATAATGATTTGTCTAGCTTGGTCCAATTTGTTATATATTCTAACAAAGTGTAGATTGGATTTTAACCTATTTAAAACATGTCATCAAAATTCTAAAATGAATCTTAATCAGGAAAAATGACTAATGATGTTCCATAAATTATGTTTTTAATTTTTTCGAAAAGATTCGAGTTACCTAGTTTTTCTCTTCTTTTTTTCGGTTGAATTTTGAATTTTAAACAGTCGAAATTGAAGATAAACTATGTTTCAAAATGTAATTGTCTTTTTTTTTCGTGTTTTCTCCTCTTTTAAACCATTCAATTAAGTGTAAATATCATTAATTATTAATAACAACATAGAGTTAAAGGTAAATTGAGCAAATTGGCTATTTCTGGCAATTTATTTAAGTGTGTATCAAACTGGTGGCCCTTCGCATTAATCAGTACCCAAGAAGTAGCTCTTGCTTTCCAAAAGGTTGGTGACCCTTGGTATAGGTCAACAAATCTCAGCAACAAGCTGTAATATCTTACTGAGATCATTAAGGACCAACACACTTAAAACAAGTAAAACACTCTAACATAAAATCTGCTTAGTGAGAAGAATGATCTTATCAGACAGCAAATAAGCAAATATCACCTTTATTTGACATATTCAATCCTACTTAGATTTCAGTCTTTGCAGTGTGCATGAACACCAAAAGGTGCTGATTTGTTTTTTCAAAGCATTATCTTGCCGCAGTAATATTCTCATTAGCTGCGCGCACATTAAATATTGATCATCTGCGCTTGTGCGGATTGACTAGGAAGACGCGGGGGGGGGGGGGGGGGGGGGGCGGCCCACCAGGCAGCGGTGTGCACACACTGCAAACAAGTCTTACCTTCCCACAGTCCCGGCAGGCAGCCTACAAGCCCCCAGGTGCAGCTTTTGTGCAGCGCTGATTACACCGCCGTGACTCCAGTCAGCACAAGAGGTCAAACAACCACAAATTCTACCGCAATATTCCCGCTCTGCTCAGATACTTTACCCCGCCGCGGAACTTGTGACCAGAAGATGCCTTTTTTTTTTAAATTTTATATTTTATCAAGCCTTCCGGGCGCTGCCCACACAATAACAAAACACCCCCGAGGCCACGCTTTGTTATTAAATGCAACTTCCAGTGTCCTGGGAACACGGCGGAAAAGCTAACTTTGCCATTTTGTTTTTTTTTGTTCTGTGATTAGCGGCCGGTAAGTTGAGATATATGCTGCTTTAACAGATTGTGGAGACAGCCTCGTTTTTGTTGCAGGTTCAAACACTGATGACATTTATTAAACAAGACAAGAGGCAAGGAATTAAACAGAGACAGAATTCAATTTTGGACTCAATTGAGGAGAAACGAGTCGACCTGTAAACTCTTACGGTGTCACCCAAGCTCTGACGAAAGATTGTACCGTATTTTTCGGAGTATAAGTCGCTCCGGAGTATAAGTCGCACCCCCGGCCAAACTATGGAAAAAACTGCGACTTATAGTCCGAAAAATACGGTAAGTTGAGAAATATGCTGCTTTAACAGAATGTGGAGACAGCTTCGTTTTTTGTTGCTGTCCGTCAAACGCACTGTCAGGTTCAAACACTGATGACATTTATTAAACAAGACAAGAGGCAAGGAATCAAACGGAGACAGAATTCAATTTGGACTCAATCGAGGAGAAACGTGTCGACCTGTAACCTCTTGCGGTGTCACCCACGCTCTGGCGAAAGATTGTACCGTATTTTTCGGAGTATAAGTCGCTCCTGAGTATAACTCGCACCCCCGGCCAAACTATGGAAAAAACTGCGACTTATAATCCAAAAAATACGGTAAGTTGAGAAGTATGCTGCTTTAACAGAATGTGGAGACAGCTTCGTTTTTTGTTGCTGTCCGTCAAACGCACTGTCAGGTTCAAACACTGATGACATTTATTAAACAAGACAAGAGGCAAGCAATTAAACAGAGACAGAATTCAATTTGGACTCAATTGAGGGGAAACGTGTCGACCTGTAACCTCTTACGGTGTCACCCACGCTCTGACGAAAGATTGTACCGTATTTTTCGGAGTATAAGTCGCACCCCCGGCCAAACTATGGAAAAAACTGCGACTTATAGTTAGAAAAATACGGTAAGTTGATAAATATGCTGCTTTAACAGAATGTGGGGACAGCTTCGTTTTTTGTTGCTGTCCGTCAAACCCACTGTTAGGTTCAAACACTGATGACATTTTTTAAACAAGACAAGAGGCAAGGAATTAAACAGAGACAGAATTCAATTTTGGACTCAATTGAGGAGAAACGTGTCGACCTGTAACCTCTTACGGTGTCACCCACGCTCTGACGAAAGATTGTACCGTATTTTTCGGAGTATAAGTCGCTCCGGAGTATAAGTCGCACCCCCGGCCAAACTATGAAAAAAAACTGCGACTTATAGTCCGAAAAATACGGTAAGTTGAGAAATATGCTGCTTTAACAGAATGTGGAGACAGCTTCGTTTTTTGTTGCTGTCCGTCAAACGCACTGTCAGGTTCAAACACTGATGACATGTATTAAACAAGACAACAGGCAAGGAATTAAACAGAGACAGAATTCAATTTTGGACTCAATTGAGGAGAAACGTGTCAACCTGTAACCTCTTACGGTGTCACCCACGCTCTGACGAAAGATTGTACCGTATTTTTCGGAGAATAAGTCGCTCCGGAGTATAAGACGCACCGGCCGAAAATGCATAATAAAGAAGGAAAAAAACATATATAAGTCACATTTTTTGGGAAATGTATTTGATAAAAGCCAACACCAAGAATAGACATTTGAAAGGCAATTCAAAATAAATAAAGAATAGTAAACAACAGGCTGAATAAGTGTACGTTATATGAGGCATAAATAACCAACTGGTATGTTAACGTAACATATTATGGTAAGAGTCATTCAAATAACTATAACATATAGAACATGCTATACATTTACCAAACAATCTGTCACTCATAATCGCTAAATAACATGAAATCTTTTAAGGAGCTAAATAATATTATTTGATATTTTACGCTAATGTGTTAATAATTTCACACATAAGTCGCTCCTGAGTATAAGTCGCACCCCCGGCCAAACTATGAAAAAAACTGCGACTTATAGTCGGAAAAATACGGTAAATTTAGAAATATGCTGCTTTAACAGATTGTGGAGACAGCCTCGTTTTTGTTGCAGGTTCAAACACTGATGACATTTATTAAACAAGACAAGAGGCAAGGAATTAAACAGAGACAGAATTCAATTTTGGACTCAATTGAGGAGAAACGAGTCGACCTGTAAACTCTTACGGTGTCACCCAAGCTCTGACGAAAGATTGTACCGTATTTTTCGGAGTATAAGTCGCTCCGGAGTATAAGTCGCACCCCCGGCCAAACTATGGAAAAAACTGCGACTTATAGTCCGAAAAATACGGTAAGTTGAGAAATATGCTGCTTTAACAGAATGTGGAGACAGCTTCGTTTTTTGTTGCTGTCCGTCAAACGCACTGTCAGGTTCAAACACTGATGACATTTATTAAACAAGACAAGAGGCAAGGAATCAAACGGAGACAGAATTCAATTTGGACTCAATCGAGGAGAAACGTGTCGACCTGTAACCTCTTGCGGTGTCACCCACGCTCTGGCGAAAGATTGTACCGTATTTTTCGGAGTATAAGTCGCTCCTGAGTATAACTCGCACCCCCGGCCAAACTATGGAAAAAACTGCGACTTATAATCCAAAAAATACGGTAAGTTGAGAAGTATGCTGCTTTAACAGAATGTGGAGACAGCTTCGTTTTTTGTTGCTGTCCGTCAAACGCACTGTCAGGTTCAAACACTGATGACATTTATTAAACAAGACAAGAGGCAAGCAATTAAACAGAGACAGAATTCAATTTGGACTCAATTGAGGGGAAACGTGTCGACCTGTAACCTCTTACGGTGTCACCCACGCTCTGACGAAAGATTGTACCGTATTTTTCGGAGTATAAGTCGCACCCCCGGCCAAACTATGGAAAAAACTGCGACTTATAGTTAGAAAAATACGGTAAGTTGATAAATATGCTGCTTTAACAGAATGTGGGGACAGCTTCGTTTTTTGTTGCTGTCCGTCAAACCCACTGTTAGGTTCAAACACTGATGACATTTTTTAAACAAGACAAGAGGCAAGGAATTAAACAGAGACAGAATTCAATTTTGGACTCAATTGAGGAGAAACGTGTCGACCTGTAACCTCTTACGGTGTCACCCACGCTCTGACGAAAGATTGTACCGTATTTTTCGGAGTATAAGTCGCTCCGGAGTATAAGTCGCACCCCCGGCCAAACTATGAAAAAAAACTGCGACTTATAGTCCGAAAAATACGGTAAGTTGAGAAATATGCTGCTTTAACAGAATGTGGAGACAGCTTCGTTTTTTGTTGCTGTCCGTCAAACGCACTGTCAGGTTCAAACACTGATGACATGTATTAAACAAGACAACAGGCAAGGAATTAAACAGAGACAGAATTCAATTTTGGACTCAATTGAGGAGAAACGTGTCAACCTGTAACCTCTTACGGTGTCACCCACGCTCTGACGAAAGATTGTACCGTATTTTTCGGAGAATAAGTCGCTCCGGAGTATAAGACGCACCGGCCGAAAATGCATAATAAAGAAGGAAAAAAACATATATAAGTCACATTTTTTGGGAAATGTATTTGATAAAAGCCAACACCAAGAATAGACATTTGAAAGGCAATTCAAAATAAATAAAGAATAGTAAACAACAGGCTGAATAAGTGTACGTTATATGAGGCAAAAATAACCAACTGGTATGTTAACGTAACATATTATGGTAAGAGTCATTCAAATAACTATAACATATAGAACATGCTATACATTTACCAAACAATCTGTCACTCATAATCGCTAAATAACATGAAATCTTTTAAGGAGCTAAATAATATTATTTGATATTTTACGCTAATGTGTTAATAATTTCACACATAAGTCGCTCCTGAGTATAAGTCGCACCCCCGGCCAAACTATGAAAAAAACTGCGACTTATAGTCGGAAAAATACGGTAAATTTAGAAATATGCAGCTTTAACAGATTGTGGAGACAGCCTCGTTTTTGTTGCAGGTTCAAACACTGATGACATTTATTAAACAAGACAAGAGGCAAGGAATTAAACAGAGACAGAATTCAATTTTGGACTCAATCGAGGAGAAACGTGTCGACCTGTAACCTCTTACGGTGTCACCCACGCTCTGACGAAAGATTGTACCGTATTTTTCGGAGTATAAGTCGCTCCGGAGTATAAGACGCACCGGCCGAAAATGCATAATAAAGAAGGAAAAAAACATATATAAGTCACATTTTTTGGGAAATGTATTTGATAAAAGCCAACAGCAAGAATAGACATTTGAAAGGCAATTCAAAATAAATAAAGAATAGTAAACAACAGGCTGAATAAGTGTACGTTATATGAGGCATAAATAACCAACTGGTATGTTAACGTAACATATTATGGTAAGAGTCATTCAAATAACTATAACATATAGAACATGCTATACGTTTACCAAACAATCTGTCACTCATAATCGCTAAATAACATGAAATCTTTTAAGGAGCTAAATAATATTATTTGATATTTTACGCTAATGTGTTAATCATTTCACACATAAGTCGCTCCTGAGTATAAGTCGCACCCCCGGCCAAACTATGAAAAAAACTGCGACTTATAGTCGGAAAAATACGGTAAGTTGAGAAATATGCTGCTTTAACAGATTGTGGAGACAGCTTCGTTTTTTGTTGCTGTCCGTCAAACGCACTGTCAGGTTCAAACACTGATGACATTTATTAAACAAGACAAGAGGCAAGGAATTAAACAGAGACAGAATTCAATTTTGGACTCAATCGAGGAGAAACGTGTCGACCTGTAGCCTCTTACGGTGTCACCCACGCTCTGACGAAAGATTGTACCGTATTTTTCGGAGTATAAGTCGCTCCTGAGTATAAGTCGCACCCCCGGCCAAACTATGGAAAAAACTGCGACTTATAATCCGAAAAATACGGTAAGTTGAGAAATATGCTGCTTTAACAGAATGTGGAGACAGCTTCGTTTTTTGTTGCTGTCCGTCAAACGCACTGTCAGGTTCAAACACTGATGACATTTATTAAACAAGACAAGAGGCAAGCAATTAAACGGAGACAGAATTCAATTTGGACTCAATTGAGGAGAAACGTGTCGACCTGTAACCTCTTACGGTGTCACCCACGCTCTGACGAAAGATTGTACCGTATTTCTCGGAGTATAAGTCGCTCCGGAGTATAAGTCGCACCCCCGGCCAAACTATGGAAAAAAACTGCGACTTATAGTCCAAAAAAAACGGTGAGTTGAGAAATATGCTGCTTTAACAGAATGTGGAGACAGCTTCGTTTTTTGTTGCTGTCCGTCAAACCCACTGTTAGGTTCAAACACTGATGACATTTATTAAACAAGACAAGAGGCAAGCAATTAAACGGAGACAGAATTCAATTTGGACTCAATCGAGGAGAAACGTGTCGACCTGTAACCTCTTACGGTGTCACCCACGCTCTGACGAAATATTGTACCGTATTTCTCGGAGTATAAGTCGCTCCGGAGTATAAGTCGCACCCCCGGCCAAACTATGGAAAAAAACTGCGACTTATAGTCCGAAAAATTCGGTAAGTTGAGAAATATGCTGCTTTAACAGAATGTGGAGACAGCTTCGTTTTTTGTTGCTGTCCGTCAAACGCACTGTCAGGTTCAAACACTGATGACATTTATTAAACAAGACAAGAGGCAAGGAATTAAACACAGACAGAATTCAATTTTGGACTCAATCGAGGAGAAACGTGTCGACCTGTAACCTCTTACGGTGTCACCCACGCTCTGACGAAAGATTGTACCGTATTTTTCGGAGTATTAGTCGCTCCGGAGTATAAGTCGCACCCCCAGGCCAAACTATGGAAAAAACTGCGACTTATAGTCCGAAAAATACGGTAAGTTGAGAAATATGCTGCTTTAACAGAATGTGGAGACAGCTTCGTTTTTTGTTGCTGTCCGTCAAACGCACTGTCAGGTTCAAACACTGATGACATTTATTAAACAAGACAAGAGGCAAGCAATTAAACGGAGACAGAATTCAATTTTGGACTCAATTGAGGAGAAACGTGTCGACCTGTAACCTCTTACGGTGTCACCCACGCTCTGACGAAAGATTGTACCGTATTTTTCGGAGAATAAGACGCTCCGGAGTATAAGACGCACCGGCCGAAAATGCATAATAAAGAAGGAAAAAAACATATATAAGTCACATTTTTTTGGAAATGTATTTGATAAAAGCCAACACTAAGAATAGACATTTGAAAGGTAATTTAAAATAAATAAAGAATAGTAAACAACAGACTGAATAAGTGTACGTTATATCAGGCATAAATAACCAACTGAGAAGGTGCCTGGTATGTTAACGTAACATATTATGGTAAGAGTCATTCAAATAACTATAACATATAGAACATGCTATATGTTTACCAAACAATCTGTCACTCCTAATCGCTAAATCCCATGAAATCTTATACCTCTAGTCTCTTACGTCAATGATATTATTTGATATTTTACGCTAATGTGTTAATCATTTCACACATAAGTCGCTCCTGAGTATAAGTCGCACCCCCGGCCAAACTATGAAAAAAACTGCGACATATAGTCCGAAAAATACGGTAAATTTAGAAATATGCTGCTTTAACAGATTGTGAAGAGAGCTTCGTTTCCCCAAGATGCAGACGGAACTCCGGAGGCAGTGTACAGGAAGGACAAGGATTTATTTTTCATAAATCAGGCAAAATCCAAAAATAATGGATTATTAACACATTAATAATCTGTAAATGTTTATTTACATACCTTAATTGTTTCCAAACGGCAGTAAAACGGCTGATCAAACAAAACAGAAGTCAATCTAACTCTCTCTCTCTATATATATATATATATATATATATATATATATATATATATATATATATATATATATATATATATATATATATATATATATATATATATATATATATATATATATATATATATATATATATATATATATATATATATGTGTGTGTGTGTGTGTGTGTGGGAAAAAATCACAAGACTATTTCATCTCTACAGGCCTGTTTCATGAGGGTTTCCTCAATCAACAGGAGATTTTTCCTGATGATTGAGGAAACCCTCATGAAACAGGCCTGTAGAGATGAAATAGTCTTGTGATTTTTTCCCACACACACATATTACGCTCTACCACGGTATCGAGCACTATTTAAAAACATTTTTTTTTTTTTTGGATAATCTAATTAAGACATATATATATATATATATATATATATATATATATATATATATATATATATATATATATATATATATATATGGAATCGTGTGGTGCCCAAACATTCACAGCCCTCGTAGATATTAGAGAGAGACTAAAGAGAGACAACCTAACCATCTAAAGTTTGGAGAGATATTTTAAAACGGTCGCTCGTCTCTCGTGCTTTTGTCCCCCGAGGTTGGTCCGAAACTGAAAGTTAACTTGACTCTCCATTAGGGTTGCGGGAAAAAATTGATTCGAATTCGAATCGCGATTCTCACGTTGTGCGATTCAGAATCGATTCTCGTTTTTTTTAAATTGATTTATTTGTTTTTTTTAATTATTATTATTATTATTATTATTATTATTATTATTATTATTATTATTATTATTATTATTATTATTATTATTATTTTTTTATTTTTTATTTTTTATTTTTATTTTTTTTAATTAGTCAATCCAACAAAACAATACACAGCCATACCATAACAATGCAATCCAATTCCAAAACCAAACCCGAGCCAGCAACACTCAGAACTGCAATAAACAGAGCAATTGAGAGGAGACACAAACACGACAAAGAACAAACCAAAAGTAGTGAAACAAAAATGAATATCATCAACAACAGTATCAATATTAGTTACAATTTCAACATAGCAGTGATTAAAAATCCCTCCTTGACTGGGGTAGATCCTGCTGAAATCCTATGTATTGAATGAATAGAGAATCCTTTTGAATCGGGAAAATATTGTTTTTGAATCGAGAATCGCGTTGAACCGGAAAAAAAATCGATTTTGAATCGAATCGTGACCCCAAGAATCGATATTGAATCGAATCGTGGGACACCCAAAGATTCGCAGCCCTACTCTCCATCCAGACTACCAGCGTTAAACTAGTGTGTGAGAGTGCTTAGATGAGCTCATCATGTCTGTGTCTCTTATAGCGTCTAGACCAGGGGTCACCAACGCGGTGCCCGCGGGCACCAGGTAGCCCGTAAGGACCAGATGAGTAGCCCGCTGGCCTGTTCTAAAAATAGCTCAAATAGCAGCACTTACCAGTGAGCTGCCTCTATTTTTTAAATTTTATTTATTAACTATTAAGCTGGTTTTGCTTTGCCCGACATTTTTAATTCCAAGAGAGACAAAACTCAAATAGAATTTGAAAATCCAAGAAAATATTTTAAAGACTTGGTCTTCACTTGTTTAAATAAATTCATTATTTTTTTTACTTTGCTTCTTATAACTTTCAGAAAGACAATTTTAGAGAAAAAATACAACCTTAAAAATTATTTTAGGATTTTTAAACACATATACCTTTTTACCTTTTAAATTCCTTCCTCTTCTTTCCTGACAATTTAAATCAATGTTCAAGTATTTTTTTTTTTTTATTGTAAAGAATAATAAATACATTTTAATTTAATTCTTCATTTTAGCTTCTGTTTTTTCGACGAAGAATATTTGTGAAATATTTCTTTTAACTTATTATGATTAAAATTCCAAAAAAATATTCTGGCAAATCTAGAACATCTGTAGAATCAAATTTAAATTTTATTTCAAAGACTTTTGAATTTCTTTTAAAGTTTTTGTTCTGCAAAATCTAGAAGAAATAATGATTTTTCTTTGTTAGAAATATAGCTTGGTCCAATTTGTTATATATTCTAACAAAGTGTAGATTGGATTTTAACCTATTTAAAACATGTCATCAAAATTCTAAAATTAATCTTAACCAGGAAAAATTACTAATGATGTTCCATAAATTATTTTTTAAAATGTTTTCAAAAAGATTCAAATTAGCTAATTTTTCTCTTCTTTTTTTCGGTTGAATTTTGAATTTCAAAGAGTCGAAATTGAAGATAAACTATGTTTCAAAATTTAATTGTCATTTTTTTTTCGTGTTTTCACCTCTTTTAAACTGTTCAATTAAGTGTAAATATCATTAATTATTAATAATAACATAGAGTTAAAGGTAAATTGAGCAAATTGGCTATTTCTGGCAATTTATTTAAGTGTGTATCAAACTGATGGCCCTTCGCATTAATCACTACCCAATAAGTAGCTCTTGCTTTCAAAAATGTTGGTGACCCCTGGTCTAGAACCAAGGCCTATTCTAAGACATTCTATTCTGTTTAAAGACGGAAAGTACGGCAGTTTTGGTTTATCAACACATCTATGCATGCTCTATAATACGCTTACCTTTCTCAAATGTCTTTGACCAGAAATACTTCTTTCCATCACATTGTGTACGGGGTTTTTTTGTTTTGGTTTTGCTGATGTGTTTTTGCTACATGGTGTGCTTTCCCCTCTCTTTGGTCTCAGGAAACTTATGAAAAGGTTTGTTAAACCACAGCGGGTGCAGCGTGTCGGAATATGTCGACAGTTTTGTGTTTTTATTGTCTGCAAAGATGTGTCGGCATGCAGGGGATAAAAAGGATGGAAACATTTCTGCATGGCGGATACAATTAATGCTTCCTAAAAAGCACGATGCATGTGGTAGATATTAGGGTTGTCTCGATACCAATATTTTTGTACCGGTACCAAAATGTATTTTGATACTTTTCTAAATAAAGGGTACCACAAAAATGGCATTATCGGCTTTATTTTAACCAAAAAAATCTTCGGGTACATGAAAAATATGTTTATTATTGCAATTTAGTCCTTAAATAAAATAGTGCACATACTAGACAACTTGTCTTTTAGTAGTAAGTAAACAAACAAAGACTCCTACTTAGTCCGCCGACGTACGCAGTAACATATTGTGTCATTTATACACCTATTATTTTGTACACATTATGAGGGACAAACTGTAAAAATGGATTATTAATCTACTCGTTCATTTACTGTTAATATCTGCTTATTTTCTGTTTGAACATGTTCTATCTGAAATGTAATAATCACTTATTCTTCTCTTCTTCGATACTTTACATTAGTTTTGGATGATACCACAAATGTAGGTATCGATCCGATACCAAGTAGATACAGGATCATACATTGGTCGTATCCAAAGTCCTGGGACATATTTACTGAGTTTATAAACATAATATGAATGAAAAAAAGAAAAGGAACAAATATTTTTTGACGATAAAAAATATCGATGTAATCATAGTAGTATCGACTAGATACGCTCTTTACTTGGTATCATTACAGTGGATGTCCGGTGTAGATCCACCCATGGCATATTTTGTCAGCGATGAGCTATTGTATCCTCCTACGGTGTGTAGTGAAGCATATTTAGCTATTCCTCGTCCTGCAGTGATAATAATACTTGTAAGAAACTCACTTTATTTGTCGCCAAGTGATTTAGAAGTAGCTAAAACACTGCCGACTGCGGATGGACTTTAGCCGCCAGCTCGCTAGCCATGTGTGGAGGGGGGCGTGGCCTTCGGACCTGCAGCAAAGCCGGTCCTGGCACACCCCGCTTCGCTGCAGGCCCGCAGGCCACGCCCCCCTCCACACCATGCCTCCTCCTGAGGGCGTTTCAGTGTTATAACTTCACCTTTATCTTTACTTTGTACGCCAAAATGCGTCCGTTCTCCCTTTTCTGTCTACACACTGTGTCTGCTTGTGAGTACTCTGTGTGTGTGCGCGCTGCCGAACATGCTCCTCTGCTCGTTAAACCAGCAACGTCACGACGTGACGACGCGCCCGTCAAATATATGGCGAACCGGTACTTTTCAAACAGAGTATAGTACCGTTTTGGGTTCATTAGTACCGCGATACTCACATTCTTTCTGATGTTCTTCCTTTTTCTCCCATGTAGGATTTTTTTTTTCTATTATTTGTGACATTGCATTTCTTGTCTTGTTCTATTTCGTCTTTTGGATGTACAAGTAACTGTCTGGTTTTTGTGTGAGGTTTAACCGTTGTGTTTTTGGTTCAGTTATTCCCCAAATGTATGGTACTATTGTCTGATTATAAGAACATTTTGAAAAGTATATGAAGAAGAAGACACAATTAACCTTTTTGAGCAATATGTTGACGTGTTCCTGTTATTAACCCCTATCTGCGCGTGTATTACACTTTGTATGTGTTTGTGTGTGATACTGTTTACCTTTCAACCTCAAACTCAATTCCTAATCATGTCAAACGGAGCTATAGGA
This sequence comes from Entelurus aequoreus, assembly GCF_033978785.1. Taxonomy (NCBI): domain Eukaryota; kingdom Metazoa; phylum Chordata; class Actinopteri; order Syngnathiformes; family Syngnathidae; genus Entelurus; species Entelurus aequoreus. The sequence continues at coordinate 100,594,066 of NC_084732.1, read as the reverse complement.
ATACCATAGGTCAGGGGTGTCCAAACTTTTTCCACTGAGGGCCACACACTGAAAAATCAAAGCAAGCGGGGGCCATTTTGATATTTTTTATTTAAAAAAAAACAATACAATATATGTATAAAAAAATATACATTGAGGCGTCCACTTAGGCTTGATCAAATAAATATAAAAAATGTGTCATTATCATACGTCGTCATTGGGATGGTATAGCTCGTTTGGTAGAGCGGCTGTGCCAGCAACTTGAGGCTTTCGGGTTCGATCCCCGCTTCTGCCCCATCCTTGGGCACGACACTTTACCCACCTGTTCCCAGTGCCACCCACACCGGTTTAAAAATGTAACTTATATTGGGTTTCACAATGTAAAGCGCTAGAGAAAAGTACTATATAAATATAGTTCACTTCACATTATTCAGTATTATTATTCAAGGTCAATATTAAGTTGTAAGCCCTTTTTGGTCAAATAAAATCATGTTTTCTTATGGAAAAAACACAAAGTATGCAATATTTTCACCCAATAAAAATTTCAAGTGGAATATTTTGGATGATATAATAATTGGAGCCTTAAACAGGTCAATAACTCATAACAACATTGATTTTAATTATTATTTTTTGAGCAATGACACTCAAAAAAAAAAAAAAAAAAGATTGGGGATCCTAAAAGGTCCTGCTCAGTAAAGTTAAAAAAAATAAATCATACATTTTTATTTGTTTTTTAACACAATTGTCTCAAGATCAACTTCAGGGGCCGTACTTATCAAGCTTCTTAGAATTACTCCTAAGAAGTCTGCTAAGAGTTGACTTAAGAGTAAATAAATTCTTGGCTGAAAGCTGCACTTAAAAGTTAGTTATCAAGCGTCTTACTCACACTTTCAGCGAAGTGTAGGACTGAATCTTAAGTGTCACACTCAGAGCTGAATTACGACATTACTATGTGCCGTAAACGCAATTTTAGGTGACGTCATTTCTGTGTCCATAGAAATGACCAATCACGGAAGGGAATCTGTTGTCTAAGAATAAAGAAATATCTTGGAAATATTTAAGTGGACAATGGGAGTGTATATTTTGACAATAAACTACAAAATAATACAAAACAAACTAGTCCCCGCCGGCACTCACGCTACCGCTCCCTCTCTTCTATCGCCCACACACTCACTGACGTCACTCACACATACGCTACTCTCATAACATTTTCTTTCCAATTCATTAATTAGGCAACTAATTTGAAACTGGTGTGGGTGGCTCTATATATACTAGCCCACTGCAGCCACATGCAGAAATCAACAAGGAATCGAAAAGTATTAAATATGTGACAAAAATAATATCCGCTCTGTCTAAACGATACCATTTGATCAGCTGCTCGTCATCAAAAAAAAACAAAACATTGTTCCGTTCCCTGAACGTTCGCGCACGTCTCTCTCGCCTCAGTGCCATCCCCTGCTGGCAACTCCTAACCACTTAAGACACCTCTGAAGGTCTCTTAAATATCGTGGAGAGTAGGAGTGATTCTTAGACTTAAGAACGTTGATAAAAAGCTTTTATTCTTAAGTTTGAGAGTAGGACTAAATTTCGCAAATTCTCAGGACTTAAGTGTATAATGGCACTCTAAGAAGCTTGATAAGTACGGCCCCAGATCTGTCCGTCAATTATAATTTTTATTGTTGTTTTTGTTTTGTTTTTGTTTGTTTTAGGCCCTTCTTTAAAACATAAAAACAGATAAAAACTTTGTTTTTTAAATGGCAAACACAAAATATGCAACATTTCCCAAAAAACTATCTCAAAGTGGAATATTCAATGTGATGTAAATGGAGCCTTGAATAAGTCAATAATTCATAATAACATTGATTTTGATTCATTATAAGAAAGAAACAGCCTGCATGGCAACTTTGTGTTATTAGAGTAAACATCGTAACATTTTCTTGTTACATTTCACCTGTTTGCTCTTTTATACCACTTTTTATGTTTCGATTTTTTTTAATCGTACTATCAAAATGTGCCGTGGGGCCATTAAAAAATTCCCTGCGGGCCGCAAATGGGCCGCACTTTGGACACCCCTGCCATAGGTCCATTGCATTTTACTCACCGCTTGTCAGACATCTTCCCCAAGCATCCGGTCTGAGATCTCTCTGGCTTTGTTTAAGCACTGTGATGTTTGGTTATTGGGTCTTACTGGGCTGAGGATCCCTTAAGACAACACACACACACACACACACACACACACACACACACACACACACACACACACACACACACACACACACACACACACACACACATTCTTGTGTTTCTTACCTTCTTGAGACCTCCGAAAAATGCCTACCTCTTTAGGGCCAGCCTTTCTAGATATATAATGATGTGTATTTACAACATTAATAATATATACATACTATGCAAATATTAAAGCTTGTTGTGAAAAATTAGTTGGAATTTCACAAGAAAAACTTAGAATCTTGGCAGTAATATAATACAAGTCGTCATTTTACTGAACGCAAGTGAGAATTTTCCAAGAAAAACTGAACATTTGTGCAATATTATGATAAAAGTTGGAATTTTACTCCATAACAGTCGCAATTTTACAAGAAAAGCTTAACATTTTGGCAATTTTATGAAAAGAGTTGTAATTTTATTCGACAAAAGTCACAATTTTCTAAGAAAACTTTGAACATTTTGGCAATTTTATGATGATAATTGGAATTTTACTTGGCAAAACTTATGACAAAAGTCATAATTTTACTCAAAAATGTTTACCATTTTACAACAGCAACAACAACGTTGGCAATATTGTGATACAAATCAGAATTGTAAATGACAAATGTCACCATTTTGCTTAAAAAAATAATGATTTTAGGAGAAAATGTTGCAATATTACAGAAACAGAAACAATATGAGAAATTGTTCCTAATTTTATAAGAAAAAAGTCGACAAATTGTGAGAAAAAGAAAGCTTTTAGTTCTTTTTTTAAATTATTTTAAAATTATTTTTTTTAATTATTTGTTTGTAATTGGTTTTTAATCTACATTATGTTTCTATATATATATATATATATATATATATACATTTTGGCCAAAGGGGGCACATTTCAATTTCTACACACAT
>NC_084732.1:100580973-100588473 GCF_033978785.1 Entelurus aequoreus | reverse complement strand
GTTTATTCTTGACAAGTCAAAACAGCAGCAAAAACAGAAAACTGGTCGAAGTTCGCACTTGAAGCTAAGGCAAAGACTTAGCGCAAGGAAACATGGAACTATGGACATGGAACCTCACGAAACTGTGGCATGAAATAAACAAGACTTAGGCATGAAGCGAAAAACTAGCATAAACTATGGCATGGAACAAACAAGACTTACTTGGCAAGGCATGAGTCGCCACGCCGACTGACTGGCAAAGGCAGGCTTAAATAACGTCTCTGATCGGAAACAGGTGCGCGTCCCGAACACCAGAGGCAGGTGAAAATCATAAGTAGCCATGGTAAAAAACGCAGGAGGTGCACAAACAGGAACTAAAGGAGTGCAAAATGAACAGAACATAACAAAAACACGATCCGGACCACGGATCATGACAAGGTCTCCATCTCCAGCTCTAGTATCATAATTGTTTGTGCTTCTAAATTTGTACAATCAATTCTGAAATCGCAATTCCACTCAGCTCACGTCTTTTCAGACAGCCTCGGAACACAAGGATCCGGGTGGACCCTGGTCCTCCTAAAAGGGTTGGGGGTCCTAATAATCTGAAGTCACCTTGTTTCTTGTGGCCCGTGATATGGACCATGCTTTGGCAGTAATGTAAGTACAGCTCGCTACTGAATTTATTCATTCAAAGAAGAAACCAACCGTGATTAAAAACAAACGTTATGCCATAGGGCTGTGAATCTTTAGGTACCACATGATTCGATTCAAAATCAATCCTTTTTTAACCCTGTAACACCCCTTGTTGCAAAATTACAACGTTACCTTTAACCATCCTAAAAAACAATCAGTTATATATAAATATATTTTTTTTACCACATTTACATAGTCATTGGGTCCTACTGTTCAGTCTCACAAGGCTATTGGATCGTACATTTGTTTACAAGTCACGCCTTCTGGCCATGAACTCACACAACCTCTCTAGGTTTCCTTCGAACAACATCTATTTGTTTTATTGGACTGGATTAATCAGATTCAAGTAAGTAAAATGTCGTTTATATTTTTTTTGGTTGTTTTTACAATGTCTACAGTATGTACATATGTAGTTATTGTGGAACAGATGCATCAAATTTCATTTAGAGCTTGTTATATAATTGTTGCAATTATACAACACTGGGTGAATATGGTAGTCAAAATGTTGGCTTGTTACTACGACATTGACATTGTGACATTGGGTGCCAGTTCTATAATGAACTACATTCCTCCATAAAGTAAATCTGAACAGCAGATATAGATTATCTACATCACATGTGTCAAACTCAAGGCCCGGGGGCCAATTCTGGCCCACAAACACCTGGAAAAGATATGTGTCAATAAAGTACTTCATATTTTAATACATACGTATCATTTTGACATTAAAAAAAAAAATATATGTACTGCTTGAAATTCCATGCCTTTTAAACTTTAATAGTATCCATTATTGCAACAAATATTACAGTATATTATCATACTTTCCAAAAAATTTTTTGTCTAAATAAAAATAAATACTTACATTTCTGCTTGACTTATGATTTTACAGCAAACTACCCACCAAATTAAAAAAAATGCCAATACATTGGACGGTGTTCTTTACAGCATATTACTGGGAATTGAAAAAAAATACAATTTTTTTGCATTAAAATTCTGTTGACTGAGCTGCCATATTTTTACCGTAAAATCTACGGTTGTAGTTATTAACGGTGTCTTACTGTACATGGAAAAACCATAGATTTGTTTTTTACAGTTGAAAAACTGGCAGTTAAGTTGCCAGAATAACAAAATAACGTGTACTGTTTTTCCATGAACAATATAATGTTGTAAAAACCAATGGAAATTTAATAGTCACATTTTAAAAACTGTGGTACTGTTTTTCCATTTACAGTAAAATGTTGTAAAAAATATATATATATACAAAAAACACTATTTTACAGTAACATTTTGTAAATGTAAAGTTTTTACTGTAAAATTGACAGTCTACTTAAAACAGGGATGTCCAAAGTGCGGCCCGGGGGCCATTTGAGGCCCGCAGGTCATTTTTTAACGGCCCAACGGCACATTCTAAAAATAAGATAAAAATAAATAAAAAACATAAAAAGTAGGATAAAAGAGTAACAGGTGACAATAAAATGTTGCTATGTTGACTCTATTAACACTAAGCTGTCATGCAGGCTGTTTCTTTCTCTAAAACATAATAATGAATCAAAAACAATGTTATTATGAATTGTTGACCTATTCAAGGCTCCAATTAGGTCACATTAAATATTCCACTTTGGGATATTTTGTGTTTGCCTAATAAAAAACTATGTTTTTTTTTTTTTTTAAAGAAGGGCCTAAAATGAACAAACAAGGAACATAATAAACAACAATACACGTTATAATTGACGGATGGATCTGAGGTTGATCTCGAGACTATTGTGTTAACAGTTTAAAAAAAAAAAAAAAGATTTATTTTTTAACACTTTACTGAGCAGGACCCTTTTGCATCCCCAATCATTTTAGTGGGACTTTTTTTTTTTTTTAAGTGTCATTGCTCAAAAAATAATAATACATTAAAATCAATGTTGTTATGAGTTATGTTATGAGCTCCAATTATTATATAATCTGAAATGTTCCACTTTAAAATTTTATTGGGGGAAAATATTTCATATTTTGTGTTTTTTCCATAAAAAACTGGGTTTTTCTTTAACAAAAAGGGCATACAACTTAAATCTAAAAAAATTGACAGATATACCTAATGTTACTCTAGATATTTAAACTTTGAATAATAATAATAATTCCTTTGACAATGGGCCGTGCGGGCCCTAATAATAATACTAAATAATGACATTTTTTTATTTTTTTGAACCCAAACCCTTTGGAGTCCCCGGTATCAAGCCTGAGTGGAAGCCTAAATGTATATTTTTTATACATATATTGTATTGGTTTTTAATTAAAAAAAATATCAAAATGGCCCCCGCTTGCTTTGATTTTTCAGTGTGCGGCCCTCAGTGGAAAAAGTTTGGACACCCCTGACTTAAAACAATGTATATAATTAATAATTCATACATTATTGGCTGTTACAAGCGGCCCTCTGATGGCAGCCATGTGGCCCTCAATTTGACTTCCCTGATCTACAGCAACAACATTATTTGTCTGAGTGGCTGGACAGGACAGATTGACCAAAAAAATGCCGTTGATCGCTGGAACGCAGGTGAGCACGGCTGTTGATGGGAAGATGAGGGCTGGCTGGCGTAGGTGGAGCGCTAATGTTTTATCATAGTTCTGTGAGGTCCGGTTGCTAAGTTGCTAAATTAGCCTTAGCGTCGTTAGCAACAGCATTGTTAAGCTTTACCAGGCTGAGAATTTTTAACCGTGTAGTTACATGTCCATGGTTTAATAGTATTGTTGGTCTTCTGTCTATCCTTCCAGTCAGGGGTTTATTTATTTTGTTTCTATCTTCATTTGAGAACGATGCTAGCACGCTAGCTCAGTAGCTAAGTGTGTCACCGATGTATTGTCGTGGAGATAAAAGTCACTTTAAATGTCCATTTCGCGTGCTCGACTCTCATTTTCAAGAGGATATAGTATCCGAGGTGGTTTAAAATACAAATCCGTGATCCACAATACAAAAAGGAGAGAGTACATAGTTCTGTGAGGTCCGGTTGCTAAGTTGCTAAATTAGCCTTAGCGTCGTTAGCAACAGCATTTTTAAGCCTTACCAGGCTGAGAATTTTTAACCGTGTAGTTACATGTCCATGGTTTAATAGTATTGTTGATCTTCTGTCTATCCTTCCAGTCAGGGGTTTATTTATTTTGTTTCTATCTGCATTTGAGAACGATGCTATCACGCTAGATCCGTAGCTAAGTGTGTCACCGATGTATTGTCGTGGAGATAAAAGTCACTTTAAATGTACATTTTGCGTGCTCGACTCTCATTTTCAAGAGGATATAGTATCCGAGGTGGTTCAAAATACAAATCCGTGATCCACAATAGAAAACGGAGAGAGTGTGGAATCCAATGAGCCAGCTTGTACCTAAGCTACGGTCAGAGCGAACAAAGATACGTCCTGCACTGCCTCTCAAGTCCTTCACTGTAACGTTCCTCATCCACGAATCTTTCATCCTCGCTCAAATTAATGGGGTAATCGTCGCTTTCTCGGTCCGAATCTCTCTCGCTCCATTGTAAACAACGGGGAATTGTGAGGAATACTAGCTCCTGTGACGTCACGCTACTTCCGGTACAGGCAAGGCTTTTTTTTTTTTTTATCAGCGAGCAAAAGTTGCGAACTTTATCGTCGATTTTCTCTACTAAATCCTTTCAGCAAAAATATGGCAATATCGCAAAATGATCAAGTATGACACATAGAATGGATCTGCTATTCCCGTTTAAATAAAAAAAAAATCATTTCAGTAGGCCTTTAAAGAATCATTTTATTGATATTTTTGCGAGTTGGACGATGATAAGCAAGTCATCCAAGTAACTTGAATTCAATGGTGCTACGTTGGCGGTGCCATTTATTTTTGTTGGTCTAACTACTAAAGTTTTGGGTGGCTGGTTATGACTCCTAAAACGTTATTAACTTAAAACAAACTATAGTAGGGACACGTTTGGGGTTGAGCAAAACACATCCTATCTAATTTGTGATAGGGGGCATAATAAAGACTAAATACACCCGTGTACTGCACAGTACTTTGCCAGTACAACACATCTTAAAATATCTGCCTGTGCCCAACTCTAAATTGTGCTCTGCAAAACAATAACCCTCCCTTCACAGTGCGCTTCCCCGTGTATGAATCATGTAAATGATGTTTCTGTTGTGTCACAATAGCAGCGTGTGCCCACATATTGTATTTACTGCCTCAAATGTTGCGCTTTCACATCCTCACTAACAACTAGATATTTCACAGCAGCCGCCCTCAAAATAATTACACACAATAATGTACACAAACACGCCATCTGAGACCATACAGGATGTTACTGTAAGCAAAACATGCTCAGCAACAGCCAGCAAAAAGCATAGATAGGAGCTAAATGCAAGTGTACTGTAATGTACAGTGCAGTATAAATACATTGCAATGTACGATACAGTATAAGTACATTGTAACACGCAGTACACAAAGTGCATTGTTACGTAAAGTACAGCGCCGTGTGTAATTTGTAACGTGCAGTACAGTAAGTACATTGTAATGTACAGTAAAGTATAATACTGTAAGTACACTGTAATGTACAGTACAGTAAGTATAGCAGTGTATCGACTTACCAGCTCAATTTGTTGTGGGACATAAATTTACTCAAATCCCAGTACAGCATACATGCATTATGTAACATACTTTTTAAAAAGAAAACGACATAGTTTTTAAAAAGAAAAAACAACAACATACTTTTAAAAAAGAAATCATAACATAATTTTAAAAAAAGAAAACATACTACCTAGTTTTTTTTTTAAATAAATCATAACATACTTTTTAAAAAGAAAACATATAACCTACTTTTTAAAAAAGAAAGCATAACATGTTTATAAAGAAAACATATAACATACTTTTTAAAGAGAACACATATAACATCCTTTTTTTTTAAAAAAGAAAACATACAACGTACTTTTTTAAAAGAAAACATACACATTTAAAAAACAAAAAAACAAAACACATAATGTACTTTTTAAAAAGAAAACATAACATACTTTTGAGAAAAAAAAACAAGACATAACATATCTTTGAAAAAGAAAACATAACATACTTTTTAAACAGAAAACATAATACATATTTTAAAAAGAAAATGAAACATACTTTTTAAAAATAAATCATAACATAATTTTTAAGAAGAAAACTAAACATACTTTTTAAAAATAAATCATAACATAATTTTTAAGAAGAAAACATACAAGGTACTTTTTAAAAAAGAAAGCAAAACATACTTTTGAAAAATAATACAACACACTTTTTAAAAAGAAAGCAGACCATACTTTTTTATAAAGAAAACATATAACATACTTTTTAAAAAGAAAACATACATCATACTTTTTAAAAAGAAAACATATAACATACTTTTAAAAAATAAAACATATATTATACTTTTTAGAAAGAAAACATATAACATACTTTTTAAAAAGAAAGCATGACATACTTTTGAAAAAAACACATATCATACTTTTTAAAAAGAAAACATAATACATAAATTAAGAAGAAAACAAAACTTACTTTTTAGAAAGAAAACATAACATACTTTTGAAAAAGAAAACAAAACATACGTTTTAAAAATAAGTCATAACATACTTTTAAAAAATAAAACATACACCATACTTTTAAAAAGAAAATATATTACATAATTTTTAAAAAGAAAACATATAACATACTTTTTAAAAAGAAAGCATAACATATTTTTTTAAAATAAAACACATACCATACTTTTTAAAAAGCAATCGCAACATACTTTTTAAAAATAAAACATATAACATACTTTAAAAAAATAAAGCATAACATATTTCTAAAAAAATAAAACATATAACATACTTTTTAAAAAGAAAACCTAACATCATTTTTAAAAAGAAAGCGTAACATACTTTTTTTTGTTAAAGAAAACATGTAACATACTTTTGAAAAAGCAATCATAACATACTTTTTAATAAGCAAACACAAAATGTACTTTTTAAAAAGAAAGCATAACATAAGTTTTAACATAGTTGCCCGTCTCCCATGCTTTTGTCCAGCTGGGTTGCATCATCCTTTTCACAATCACAAATACTTTATTACTTTATTCATCCTTAGTGATATTTTCATTTTCTTCTCATCTTTCTTCTTCTTCTTCCTCTTCTTCATCCTGTTCTTTCCACCCCACATTTATTTCTTATTCTTACCTTTCTTCTTCTTCTTCCTCTTCCTTCGTTTCTTGTTGTTCTTCTTTTCTTCTTTCTCTTGGTCTCCTTTTTTCTTTATTCTTTTTCGTCTTCTTCTTCTTCTTCCTCTTCCTCCTCATGTTCTTTTCCCCCCCAATTGTTCTTCTTATTCTTCCTCTTCCCATTATCTTTCTTCTCCTTCCTCTTCTTTTTCCTTCTCCCTTTCGCACTCTCATCTTCCTATTATTCCTCCTCTTGTTCTCCCCCCCCCCACATTTTATTCTTAATAATTTCATTCTTCCTCCTCCTCCTCCTCTTCTCAGTTTATTTTTGTTTTTGTTTTTCTTCTTTCTCTTTTTTGTTTTTTTAATTTTTCTTCTTGGTCTCCTTTTTTTCCTTTTTTATTTATTATTTTTTGTCTTTTTCTTATTATTATTCCCCTTCTTATTCTTCTTCATCCTCCTCTTCCTCTTCTCTTGTTTCTTTTTGTTCTTAAATGATAAATGGGTTATACTTGTATAGCGCTTTTCTACCTTCAAGGTACTCAAAGCGCTTTGACACTATTTCCACATTCACCCATTCACACACACATTCACACACTGATGGAGGGAGCTGCCATGCAAGGCGCTAACCAGCAGCCATCAGGAGCAAGGGTGAAGTGTCTTGCCCA
>NC_084732.1:100570973-100575973 GCF_033978785.1 Entelurus aequoreus | reverse complement strand
TGTCATGTGCGATACAGGCTGTCATGCAGTGTGTTAACTTGTGTGTGACATCATGTGCGATGCAAGCAGTCCTGCAGCGTTTTTTTACTTGTGTGTGATATCATGTGCGATACAAGCAGTCGTGCAGCGTTTTTACTTGTGTGTGATATCATGTGCGATACAAGCAGTTGTGCAGCGTTTTTACTTGTGTGTGATATCATGTGCGATACAAGCAGTCGTGCAGAGTGTTTACTTGTGTGTGACATCATGTGCGATACAAGCGGTCCTGCAGAGTGCTTAGTTGTGTGTGATTAATGTGAGATACAAGAAGTCCTGCAGAGTGTTTACTTGCGTGTGATATCATGTGCAATGCAAGCAGTCTTGCATTGTGTTTACTTGTGTGTGATATCACTTGCGATACAAGCAGTCCCGCAGAGTGTTTACTTGTGTATGATATCATGTGTGATACAAGCAGTCCTGCAGAGTGCTTACTTGTGTCCGATATCATGTGCGATACAAGCAGTCCTGCAGAGTGTTTACGTGTGTATGATATCATGTGCGATACAAGCAGTCCTGCAGAGTGCTTACTTGTGTGTGATATTATGTGCAATACAAGCAGTCCTGCTGCATGTTAACTTGTGTGTGATATCACGTGTGATACAAGCAATTGTGCACCTTGTTTACTTGTGTGTGATATCATGTGCGATACAAGCATTCCTGCAGACTGCTTACTTGTGCGTGATGTCATGTGCGATACAGGCTGCCATGCAGTGTGTGAACTTGTGTGTGACATCATGTGCGATACAAGCAGTTGTGCAGTGTGTTTACTTGTGTGTGATATCATGTGCGATACAAGCAGTCCTGCGGAGACAGTAAACATCTAAATGTCCTCCAAAAAGCACACCAATTCTTCTATTTTACTCAAATCTTTTACAAAGAATAAACACGCTTAGCTCCAAAATACTAGCAGCTACACAACAGCTAAGCACACAATAGCACACAAGCTAATCATTGAACAATATAAAACATCACATCTGTCAACATAAACAAACATCGAATAGTTATAGTTGCTTATTACTTCCATAGTCTCCAAGGCAGAAAACTACTAGAAAGTATCCAGTAACAAATGTGTCCGCAGCATTCAGATTACTGATCTTTACTTCATGATTTATTGCGGCCACCAGGTTGTGCCAAAAGGACAATTACCACTCCACTTCAACTTGAAGACGGGCATGAATCCATTCCAGTCAGTTAATAATAAATAGGTCAGTTCTCTGTTTGAATTATGTCACATGATCAAACCTAAATGATATGTACTATGATTTGGGATGATATTGTATCGGATTAATATCAGCGTCGGCCAATATCGGTATTGTATCGGAAGTAAAACAAGTTGTATATCAAATAAAACCAATATCAGCAGGATTTGAAGGAGTGAAGTTTTTACAAGTCGGTCTACATAATTGTGGTCTACTGGGGATTTTATTTTGAAGGGGAATACTTTGGCTCTTCTGGCAACAACAATGTTTGTTTCTCCTTGTCATGAGTAAGGTTGTTAACATCTCGACGTATCACAGCGCTAATGAATGTTTATTTACACCCTGCAGATAGCGAGTCAGCCTTGTGATGAGGAAGCAGGAAGTGTCGACTGCATCTGCAATCCTCTTGTGTCAGGTGCAGCTGCGGATACTGTTTGTCTCTTAAGTTGTGTCAAGTAAAGAGTGTTTGCGATGTGACCCTCCGAAAAAAAACAAAAAGCAGACATAAAACGGTTTTAGTTTATTATTTGGAAACTATTTAGATGTTCTCTGCACAATAACCAGACATTTTACACAGGTAAGAGTACTTTTACTTTACAGCAGGGGTGTCCAAACTTTTTCCCCCGAGGGCCAAACACTAAGAAAATCAAAGCACATTTTGTTTTATTATTTTATTTCTTATTTAGTTGTATTTTCATTATATATATATATATATATATATATATATATATATATATATATATATATATATATATATATATATATATATATATATATATATGGTAACACTTTAGTATGAGTAACATATTCACTAGTAATTAGTTGCTTATTAACATGCAAATTAGTGACATATTGGCGCTTAATTAGTTATTATTAAGTACCTATTAATGCCTTATCCTGCATGGCCTTATTATTAACTAAGAGTTTTCCCTTAATAACTTCAAAATTATTGCTTATTATTAAACATAATCCTAACCATTAAATGTTCCCCTAGTGTCCAACTCTAAATTAAGAATTAAGTCTTTCTTACTTAGAATATGTTCCCCATACTAAAAGTTTACTATATATATATATATATATATATATATATATATATATATATATATTTTTTTTTATATTTTTTTTTATTTTTATTTTTTTTTTATTTTTTATATATATATGTATGTATGTATATCCATTTTATACTGTACGTATATATATATATATATATATATATATATATATATATATATATATATATATATATATATATATATATATATATATTTTAAATTGTTTTTAATTTCAATGCTTTAATCTGTAGATCAACTACAGCAGTATCCGTCGAGGACACTGTTCTATTATTGTTTTGTTTTTTTATGCCCTTTTTGTCATTTTTTTTAATGGAAAACACACAAAATATGCAATATTTTCCCCAAAAAAAATATTTCAAAGTGTAATATTTGATGTGAAGCTATAACATCTTTGTAGGTCATACATTCATATTAACAATGATTTTATTAAAAGTGTTAAAAATGAATCATATTATTTTTTTAATAGTTTTTGCTTTCATTGCTTACAATCTGTGGACCACCTACAGCTGTAACCGTCGAGGGTTTTATTAATTTGATGTTTTTTATTCTCTTTTTGTCATAGAAGAAGATGTATTTTTATTTTTATGGCAAACACACAATATATGACATGTTTTTCCCCAAAAACATATCAAAGTTGAATATTTGACGTGAAGCAATTTGAGCTTTAAGTATGTTATTCATTCATAATAACATTGATTTTGATTCATTATTATTTTTTGAGTAATGACATTTCCTTTGCGTTATTAGAGTCAACATTTCAACTTTTATTCCGCTTTTTCTTATGTTTTTATTTTATTTTTTATAGTAGTGTTTTTAGAATGTGCGTTAAAAAAATCTGCAAATTAATAAAAGTGAAATTATTTTTCCTTCTTGACAAAAGTACTCAGGTAAAAAGTATGTAACTACATTTTTCAAAGCTCGTATTTGTCTCCACGCTTGTGGTCGGTGTTGTGTAATTGAATGAAGGAGCACTCGCTGCTATTGTTAGCTGGTAGCTGTACAAGGTTATTCAATAGCCAAGCATGTCAAGCCATTTGTTATCCTTGGCGGTCTAATAAACATGTTGGCTTTGAGAACGGCCTACAGGTTGTCTGTGCAGTTATGATTGATATGCCGGCCGTAACCGCAGCTGCACACCTCATTATCATATAAGACGGTGAAGAGATGAATATACAGTAGACGCGTGCTGTTCTCCAGTCTGGAGGTGGTAATGAATGTTGCACTTAGTCTTGTTTTCATCACATTGGAACAATTTATATTAATGGTAATAATAAACATTGTGTATTGGGCGTAGAATCCAGAGAACATGCGTTGAAAGCAAAACAAAGTTGTTCCAATGATAACTCTTGAACCAAACATGCCAGATGTCTAAATATGACTGTACGAATGTATGTTAGAGTTCGACTTGGAACATGTGCTTTTGTAAGTTTTGCAAACACATAATGTACATTTTTCCCCCAGAATGACAGTATTGTGCTTAAAATCCAGAGAAAATGTGTCTAAAGCAATAAAAAGTTGTTTCATGCCAGATGTCTAAATATGTCAGAGTTCTGCTTGGAACATGTGCCTTTTTTTTTTTTTTTTTTTTTTTTTTTTTTTAAATTTTTTTTTTATAATGTCCTGCCCAGATTCTCAGGCAAATCATATAGTAGATGCCCATATAAGCTGTTAATAAATAAATAAATAAATAAATAAATAAATAAATAAATAAATAAATAAAAATAGAATTAAAAAAAAAAAAAAAAAAAAAAAGAAAAAAAGAACATGTGCCTTTGCAAGGTTCGCAAACACAAAAATTTACAGTTTTTTTCTCAAAGTGACAGTATTGGTCGTAGAATCCTGAGAAAATGTGTTCAAAGCAATGAAAAGTTGTTTCAAGGGTAACGTCTAAATATGACTGTACCAATGCATGTTAGTGAGTTCTACTTGGAACACGTTCTTTTGTAAGGTTTGCAAACACAAAATGTACGTTTTTTTCCTCAAAATGACAGTATTGTGCTTAGAATACCGGGAAAATGTGTCTAAAGCAATAACAAGTTGTTTCAATGATAACTCTTGAACCAAACATGCCAGATGTCTAAATATGACTGAATTTTACTTGGAACATGTGCTTGTGCAAGGTTCGCAAACACAAAAATGACACTTTTTTTCCTCAAAGTGACAGTATTAGTCGTAGAATCCTGAGAAAATGTGTTTAAAGCAATGAAAAGTTGTTTCAAGGTTAACTCTCGAACCAAACATGCCAGATGTCTAAATATAACTGTACTCATGTATGTTAGAGTTTGACTTGGAACATGTGACCAGAATGACAGCATTGTACTTAAAATCCAGAGAAAATGTGTCTAAAGCAATAAAAAAAATGTTTCAATGATAACTCTTGAACCAAACATGCCAGATGTCTAAATATGACTGAGTTCTGCTTGGAACATGTGCTTTTGCAAGGTTCGCAAACACAAAAATTACTTTTTTTTTCTCAAAGTGACGTTATTGGTCGTAGAATCCCGAGAAAATGTGTTTAAAGCAATGAAAAGTTGTTTCAAGGGTAACATCTAAATATGACTGTACTAATGCATGTTAGTGAGTTCTACTTGGAACACGTGCTTTTGTAAGGTTTGCAAACACAAAATGTACGTTTTTTTCCTCAAAATGACAGTATTGTGCTTAGAATACCGGGAAAATGTGTCTAAAG
>NC_084732.1:100525973-100565973 GCF_033978785.1 Entelurus aequoreus | reverse complement strand
AGTGTATATATATATATATATATATACATATATATAAGTGTATATATATATGTGTATATATATATATATATATATATATATATATATATATATATATATATATATATATATATATATATATATATATATATGTGTGTTTATATATGCATATATGTGTGTGTATATATATATATATATATATATATATATATATATATATATATATATATATATATATATATATACATATATATATATATATATATATATATATATATATATATATATATATATATATATATATATATATATATATATATATATATATATGTATATATATATATATATATATATGATTCATATATATAATTCATATATATATATATATATATATATATATATATATATATATATATATATATATATATATATATATATATATATATATATATATATATATATATAACAGTATATGATCTTTTATTATTTTATTCATTTTCTTTTCTTTTTTTTTACTTGTTTCATTTTAAATACTTGTAATTGGATTACTTTTTATCGTTTCTATTTCATGTACCATTTTTATTGTTAACAGTGCTATATCAATAAAGGGGCTTGGATTCGATTGGATTGGAACAATACATATTTATGTGTTCAATTGAATGAATAACCGTGTTATTAATCGTGGTTTCAGCGATTATTATTTTTGCCAAGATCGTCCAACCTTCTTTCGGTATTAAAAAGATATTTAACAAATGCTAAGTGTCCGATATTACTCATAGAGCGGCATTGCATCTGGCATTCTGATTTTAATTGGTTATGTGAACTGTTTGCTTCCCCGAGCCGACATTTAATTGACTTTGTCAAAAGGAGTAAATTCTCTGCATGCTGAGCAATCCTCGGAATTTGCCAACAGACTCGACTTTTGTTGCGACCTTTTCTCTCCAAACCCTGTGTAAGAATCCTGCAGCCTTTGAACACAACACGTGTCCTCGACTGAAGAAGGGATCAAACATCATTAAATGGGCCGTGATTCATTTCGGAAGATTGGTTATTGCTCTTTGTTGAGAATTATTTTGGCTGGCAGTCATATTTTGTGTGCGTCTTGGCTGGTTCAGGAGCAAACACAGCCCGTGTTTCCCAGACTCCGACAAGCTCACAGCTGAGTAACTCCTTAGCCGATGAAAGGCTAATGAGAGAAACCGCACAAATGCAACTTTCTGTCCGGTAATGACAAATGAAGGAGGGTGGGATTAAGGTAAGGGAGTGTCAATAAATACACAGCCTCCCTTCCAATGTGTAAATACAGAATTAAAAACCTGACTCTCGTCTGGTCAGCATCTGTGGACCCAGAGGTCTTTGAAGGCATCATTAACTGGCGGTATCAGCATATTGACCCTAAAAGTAGCACCTGAGGGGCCCCGACTACACTGGTGCCGGCATAATCGGATGAGTCTTGGTTGGATGAAATAAGACTTTGAAGTATATTTTCTGTTTGAAGGATACTGTGGGGGATTTTCATTCATGCCCATTTTTTGGTCTTTCAGGTCATGCAGTTGTGGTGGGGAAGTTCTCGCTACCCCAAAAATATTGTGAAAATGTGTTTTTAGTGGACGGGTGTTACCCAACTCTGACATTGTTCCGATAAATATATCGATAAATGCATAAATATGTATGTATAAGACTTTTAAAGTCATTTTGATAGTAGGCTAATATAGCTAATATAGACACTTGCATCATGTGTTGTCTTCATTATAACACTTATATAAGACTTTTAAAGTCATTTTGATAGTAGGCTAATACAGCTAATATAGACACTTACATCATGTGTTGCCTTCATTATAACACTTTTATAAGACTTTTAAAGTCATTTAGATAGTAGGCTAATACAGCTAATATAGACACTTACACCTTATGCCGTCTTCATTATAACACTTATATAAGACTTTTAAAGTCATTTTGATAGTAGGCTAATACAGCTAATATAGACACTTACATCATGTGTTGTCTTCATTATAACACTTATATAAGACTTTTAAAGTCATTTTGATAGTAGGCTGATATAGACACTTACAGTATGAGTTGTCTTCATTATAACACTTATATAAGACTTTTAAAGTCATTTTGATAGTAGGCAAATATAGCTAATATAGACACTTACATCATGTGTTGCCTTCATTATAACACTTATATAAGACTTTTAAAGTCATTTTGATAGTAGGCTAATATAGCTAATATAGACACTTACACCATGTGTTGCCTTCATTATAACACTTATATAAGACTTTTAAAGTCATTTTGATAGTAGGCTAATATAGCTAATATAGACACTTACATCATGTGTTGCCTTCATTATAACACTTATATAAGACTTTTAAAGTAATTTTGATAGAAGGCTAATACAGCTAATATAAACACTTACACCATGTGTTGCCTTCATTATAACACTTATATAAGACTTTTAAAGTCATTTTGATAGTAGGCTAATATAGCTAATATAGACACTTACATCATGTGTTGCCTTCATTATAACACTTATATAAGACTTTTAAAGTAATTTTGATAGAAGGCTAATACAGCTAATATAAACACTTACATCATGTGTTGTCTTCATTGTAACACTTATATAAGACTTTTAAAGTCATTTTGATAGTAGGCTAATATAGCTAATATATACACTTACACCATGTGTTGTCTTCATTATAACACTTATATAAGACGTTTTAAAGTCATTTTGATAGTAGGCTAATATAGACACTTACATCATGTGTTGCCTTCATTATAACACTTATATAAGACTTTTAAAGTAATTTTGATAGAAGGCTAATACAGCTAATATAGACACTTACATCATGTGTTGTCTTTATTATAACACTTATATAAGACTTTTAAAGTAATTTTGATAGTAGGCCAATACAGCTAATATAGGCACTTACAAGATGTGTTGCATTCATTATAACATGTATATAAGAATTTTTAAGTCATTTTGATAGTAGGCTAATATAACTAATATAGACACTTATGTCAAGTGTTGTCTTCATTATAACACTTATATAAGACTTTTAAAGTCATTTTGATAGTAGGCTAATACAGCTAATATAGACACTTACACCATGTGTTGTCTTCATTATAACACTTATATAAGACTTTTAAAGTCATTTTGATAGTAGGCATACACAACTAATATAGACACTTATGTCAAGCGTTGTCTTCATTATAACACTTAAATGAGACTTTTAAAGTCATTTTGATAGTAGGCTAATACAGCTAACATAGACACTTACATCATGTGTTGTCTTCATTATAACACTTATATAAGACTTTTAAAGTAATTTTGATAGTAGGCTAATACAGCTAACATAGACACTTACATCATGTGTTGTCTTCATCATAACACGTATATAAGATTTTTAAAGTCATTTTGATAGTAGGCTAATATAACTAATATAGACACTTATGTCAAGCGCTGCCTTCATTATAACACTTATATAAGAATTTTTAAGTAATTTTGATAGTAGGCTAATATAACTAATATAGACACTTACATCATGTGTTGCATTCTTTATAACACGTATATAAGACTTTTAAAGTCATTTTTGATAGTAGGCTAATACAGCTAATATAGGCACTTACATCATGTGTTGTCTTCATTATAACACTTATATAAGACTTTTAAAGTCATTTTGATAGTAGGCTGATATAGCTAATATAGACACTTACATCATGTGTTGCCTTCATTATAACACTTATATAAGACTTCTAAAGTAATTTTGATAGTAGGCTAATACAGCTAATATAGACACTTACAACATGTGTTGCATTCATTATAACACGTATATAACAATTTTTAAGTCATTTTGATAGTAGGCTAATATAACTAATATAGACACTTACATCATGTGTTGTCTTCATTATAACACTTATATAAGACTTCTAAAGTAATTTTGATAGTAGGCTAATATAACTAATATAAACACTTACATCATGTGTTGTCTTCATTATAACACTTATATAAGACTTCTAAAGTAATTTTGATAGTAGGTTAATACAGCTAATATAGACACTTACAACAAGTGTTGCATTCATTATAACACGTATATAAGAATGTTTAAGTCATTTTGATAGTAGGCTAATATAACTAATAAAGACACATATGGCAAGTGTTGTCTTCATTATAACACTTATATAAGACTTTTAAAGTCATTTTGATAGTAGGCTAATATAGCTAATATAGACACTTACACCATGTGTTGCATTCATTACAACACGTATATAAGAATTTTTAAGTAATTTTGCTAGTAGGCTAATATAACTAATATAGACACTTACACCATATGTTGTCTTCATTATAACACTTACATAAGACTTTTAAAGTCATTTTGATAGTAGGCTAATACAGCTAATATAGACACTTACACCATGTGTTGCATTCATTACAACACGTATATAATATTTTTTTGGTCATTTTGATAGTAGGCTAATATAACTAATATACACACTTACATCATGTGTTGCCTTCATTATAACACTTATATATGACTTTTAAAGTAATTTTGATAGTAGGCTAATATAGCTAATATAGACACTTACATCATGTGTTGTCTTCATTATAACACTTATAAGTGAAGTGAAGTGAATTATATTTATAGAGCGCTTTTCTCTAGTGACTCAAAGCGCTTTACATAGTGAAAACCCAATATTTAAGTCACATTTAAACCAGTGTGGGTGGCACTGGGAGCAGGTGGGTAAAGTGTCTTGCCCAAGGACACAACGGCAGTGACTAGGATGGCGGAAGTGGGGATCGAACCTGCAACCCTCAGGTTGATGGCACGGCCACTCTACCAACCGAGCTATACCGCCTCATAAACGACTTTTAAAGTCATTTTGATAGTAGGCTAATATAACTAATATAGACACTCACGTCATGCGTTGTCTTCATTATAACACTTATATAAGACTTTTAAAGTCATTTTGATAGTAGGCTGAAATAGCTAATATAGACACTTACATCATGTGTTGTCTTCATTATTACACTTATATAAGGATTTACATTTTTTGTGACTCCAGACAGATTTTATTTTGTATTTTTGGTCCAATATGGCTCTTTCAACATGTTGGGTTGCCGACCCCTGGTCTAGAACAACAACAACAACAACAACAACAACAACAACAACAACAACAACAACAACAACAACAACAACAACAACAACAACAACAACAACAACAACAACAACATCATCACATGACCGCACGTCGCTGAAGGACAACACTTTGCGAGTGCATCAATTGTCTTCCTGCCTCGCGTGGAACCGTGGAGGAAAGTGAACGTATAAATACTTCTCGACGCGGACGATTATGATGACAATGCAGTGGGAAATCTCCCCGCACAATCACTTCTCTTGCGTATGGCTTTTCCTAATCCCGGTATATGTTGTCATGACCTACTTTACTTGTGACATTTTTGGGTGAATATCCCTCACATGCTAATCCTTCAACAGAATGAAGAAGAACCCTTGAAGCATCATTGACCTATTTTAAGCAACATTAAAAAAACACGCTTTTGTTTTGAAGGAGCCTTCCAGGCCACTCTGTCAGTCTGCTAACTGAACCCTCGTTACTGTTAGCAGTACCCCGTCCATTTCTCCGACAATAGGCTTCCAGGGCGCTTGTGTCTCATTTTGATTAAGGCAAGTTACGGAGACTCGTTCTTTTTTTTTTTTTTCCTCAAATATGTAAATCCCGCTGCTTCTCGGCTGGAATATTTGATTCAAGTAACACTTACGCAACAGCTCGGGGTGGGGGGGGGGGGGGGGGGCTTTAAAAGTGTAATTCTTATGGTACAACCCTTAAATTGTTTCACAAGGGCGGTACTGACCTTGAGCAGTCGGACGGGATGAATCCCGGCAGATTGTATTCTGATTGGATTATGCGCTTAATCTGCAACACTTTGCATGCCTGCAGTCTGCAGGTTGCTTGGAAACACAATCATGGCTGGCGGACTGAAGTGAAACCATCTGTGCACCTGGGCAGTGCACTTAGGACCTGATCCACTGAAGGTGTGTGTGTACTGCACATACAGGGGTGGTCCAGAGTCGGGACCCGGGGTGGACCGCTCGCCTGTGCATCAGTTGGGGACATTTCTGTGCTGCTGACCCGTCTCCACTCAGGATGTTCTCCTGCTGGCCCCACTATGGACTGGACTCTCACTACTATGTTAGATCCACTATGGACTGGACTCTCACACTATTATGTTAGATCCACTATGGACTGGACTCTCACACTATTATGTTAGATCCACTATGGACTGGACTCTCACTATTATGTTAGATCCACTATGGACTGGACTCTCACTATTATGTTGGATCCACTATGGACTGGACTCTCACTATTATGTTAGATCCACTATGGACTGGACTCTCACACTATTATGTTAGCTCCACTATGGACTGGACTCTCACTATTATGTTGGATCCACTATGGACTGGACTCTCACTATTATGTTAGATCCACTATTGACTGAACTCTCACTATTATGTTAGATCCACTATGGACTGGACTCTCACTATTATGTTAGATCCACTATGGACTGGACTCTCACTATTATGTTAGATCCACTATGGACTGGACTCTCACTATTATGTTGGATCCACTATGGACTGGACTCTCACTATTATGTTAGATCCACTATGGACTGGACTCTCACACTATTATGTTAGCTCCACTATGGACTGGACTCTCACTATTATGTTGGATCCACTATGGACTGGACTCTTACTATTATGTTAGATCCACTATTGACTGAACTCTCACTATTATGTTAGATCCACTATGGACTGGACTCTCACATGGGACTGGACTCTTACACTATTATGTTAGATCCACTATGGACTGGACTCTCTCACTATTATGTTAGATCCACTATGGACTGGACTCTCTCACTATTATGTTAGATCCACTATGGACTGGACTCTCACTATTATGTTAGATCCACTATGGACTGGACTCTCACTATTATGTTGGATCCACTATGGACTGGACTCTCACTATTATGTTAGATCCACTATGGACTGGACTCTCACTATTATGTTAGATCCACTATGGACTGGACTCTCACTATTATGTTGGATCCACTATGGACTGGACTCTCACTATTATGTTAGATCCACTATGGACTGGACTCTCACTATTATGTTGGATCCACTATGGACTGGACTCTTACTATTATGTTAGATCCACTATTGACTGAACTCTCACTATTATGTTAGATCCACTATGGACTGGACTCTCACATGGGACTGGACTCTTACACTATTATGTTAGATCCACTATGGACTGGACTCTCTCACTATTATGTTAGATCCACTATGGACTGGACTCTCTCACTATTATGTTAGATCCACTATGGACTGGACTCTCACATTGGACTGGACTCTCACTATTATGTTAGATCCACTATGGACTGGACTCTCTCACTATTATGTTAGATCCACTATGGACTGGACTCTCACATTGGATTGGACTCTCACTATTATGTTAGATCCACTATGGACTGGACTCTCACACTATTATGTTAGCTCCACTATGGACTGGACTCTCACTATTATGTTGGATCCACTATGGACTGGACTCTCACTATTATGTTAGATCCACTATTGACTGAACTCTCACTATTATGTTAGATCCACTATGGACTGGACTCTCACTATTATGTTAGATCCACTATGGACTGGACTCTCACTATTATGTTAGATCCACTATGGACTGGACTCTCACTATTATGTTGGATCCACTATGGACTGGACTCTCACTATTATGTTAGATCCACTATGGACTGGACTCTCACACTATTATGTTAGCTCCACTATGGACTGGACTCTCACTATTATGTTGGATCCACTATGGACTGGACTCTTACTATTATGTTAGATCCACTATTGACTGAACTCTCACTATTATGTTAGATCCACTATGGACTGGACTCTCACATGGGACTGGACTCTTACACTATTATGTTAGATCCACTATGGACTGGACTCTCTCACTATTATGTTAGATCCACTATGGACTGGACTCTCTCACTATTATGTTAGATCCACTATGGACTGGACTCTCACATTGGACTGGACTCTCACTATTATGTTAGATCCACTATGGACTGGACTCTCTCACTATTATGTTAGATCCACTATGGACTGGACTCTCACATTGGACTGGACTCTCACTATTATGTTAGATCCACTATGGACTGGACTCTCACATTGGACTGGACTCTCACTAATATGTTAGATCCACTATGGACTGGACTCTCACTACTATGTTAGATCCACTATGGACTGGACTCTCACACTATTATGTTAGATCCACTATGGACTGGACTCTCAAACTATTACGTTAGATCCACTATGGACTGGACTCTCACTATTATGTTAGATCCACTATGGACTGGACTCTCACTATTATGTTAGATCCACTATGGACTGGACTCTCACATGGGACTGGACTATTACACTATTATGTTAGATCCACTATGGACTTGACTCTCTCACTATTATGTTAGATCCACTATGGACTGGACTCTCTCACTATTATGTTAGATCCACTATGGACTGGACTCTCACATTGGACTGGACTCTCACTATTATGTTAGATCCACTATGGACTGGACTCTCACTACTATGTTAGATCCACTATGGACTGGACTCTCTCACTATTATGTTAGATCCACTCTGGACTGGACTCTCACATTGGACTGGACTCTCACTAATATGTTAGATCCACTATGGACTGGACTCTCACTACTATGTTAGATCCACTATGGACTGGACTCTCACACTATTATGTTAGATCCACTATGGACTGGACTCTCAAACTATTACGTTAGATCCACTATGGACTGGACTCTCACTATTATGTTAGATCCACTATGGACTGGACTCTCACTATTATGTTAGATCCACTATAGACTGGACTCCCACTATTATGTTAGATCCACTATGGACTGGACTCTACCTATTATGTTAGATCCACTATGGACTGGACTCTCACTACTATGTTAGATCCACTGTGGACTGGAATCTCACTATTATGTTAGATCCACTATGGACTGGACTCTACCTATTATGTTAGATCCACTATGGACTGGACTCTCACTATTATGTTGGATCCACTATGGACTGGACTCTCACTATTATGTTAGATCCACTATGGACTGGACTCTCTCACTACTATGTTAGATGCAATATGGACTGGACTCTCACTATTATGTTAGATCCACTATGGACTGGACTCTCACTATTATGTTAGATCCACTATGGACTGGACCCTCACATTGGACTGGACTCTTACAGTATTATGTTGGATCCACTCACTATTATGTTAGATCCACTATGGACTGGACCCTCACATTGGACTGGACTATTACACTATTATGTTAGATCCACTATGGACTGGACTCTCACTATTATGTTAGCTCCACTATGGACTGGACTCTCAAACTATTACGTTAGATCCACTATGGACTGGACACTCACTATTATGTTAGATCCACTATGGACTGGACTCTCCCACTATTATGTTAGCTCAACTATGGACTGGACTCTCACTATTATGTTAGATCCACTATGGACTGGACTCTCACACTATTATGTTAGATCCACTATGGACTGGACTCTCTCACTATTATGTTAGATCCACTATGGACTGAACTCTCACTATTATGTTAGATCCACTATGGACTGGACTCTCACTATTATGTTAGATCCACTATGGACTGGACTTTCACTATTATGTTAGATCCACTATGGACTGGACCCTCACATTGGACTGGACTATTACACTATTATGTTAGATCCACTATGGACTGGACACTCACTATTATGTTAGCTCCACTATGGACTGGACCCTCAAACTATTACGTTAGATCCACTATGGACTGGACACTCACTATTATGTTAGATCCACTATGGACTGGACTCTCCCACTATTATGTTAGCTCCACTATGGACTGGACTCTCACTATTATGTTAGATCCACTATGGACTGAACTCTCACTATTATGTTAGATCCACTATGGACTGGACTCTCTCACTATTATGTTAGATCCACTATGGACTGGACTCTCACACTATTATGTTAGATCCACTATGGACTGGACTCTCACTATTATGTTAGATCCACTATGGACTGGACTCTCACATAATTATGCTAGACCCACTGGACGTCCATTAAGGGGGTCAAAAGTATACATACAGCAATGTTAATATTTACTTACATGTCCCTTGGCAAGTTTACCTGCAAAAAGGCACTTTTGGTAGCCATCCACAAGCTTCTGCTCTATATAGGCTGAACAGTTTGAAAATGGAACGGTTTGAATCGGGTGAAAAATGTGGAGGGTAGAGCGTGCCAAAAGAAGAAGAAGAAGAAGAAGAAGAAAAGAAGAAGAAGAAGAAGAAGAAGAAAAGGCATATGCTTTGGAGCATTCACACAATAAATGTCTGACATGGTGTGTGTTGTTCATCCATTGCACATTGTTATTATGTGCGTATTGATATTTAATCCTCCCTGTTCTGATGGCTGCAGCACATTTTTCTCCCCCTCCACCTTTGATTAACATTCTCGACAGTTTTGACACCTACCGCTGTGCCGCCGCACTCAATTATGAAAACGTTTTAAAAATAAGCATTTTCATCCGGTCTACGGCACCTATTAGGGCTTGTCTCCGACACTAACTCCTGGCTCTGCTGGCGGCGCACAAAAAAGAAGAGATAAAACGGCCATGATGGAAGGATTTCATTAGGTATGGCAAGATGTTATTAAAGTGTCTCTCTGGATGGAAGCAAATCACCCCCTTGTTTTTATTCTCACCATTTTGGGAGGAAGAGTTTATTGTTAAGTCGGACTTCTTGCGACAGGAGGAGCAACGTGAGGACTTTGTTCTGGGCTCGGACAATAAGAGGTGTGCTCCATAATGCACTTTGGCTAAACTAATTGTAGGACCAACTTTGAGATGTAGTTACTCTTCAGTCCCTGCAGGATTTCGCAATGTCGCGATAGCGCCAATTGACACGATTTTGTTCAACGTCCACAACTTCCCGCCGCATTTTGGCCAATCAGCCTCATTTTTGCTCATCCAGTTAGTCAAGTGTCCAATCAAGACCTTTTTCTTGTGGTGACCAGGAGTCTGCAACCCATTATGTTGACGGAGCCATATTGGACCAAAAATACAAAGAAAAAAAAAATCTGCTTTCTGTCTAATTTTATGTGGTCCGCCATACCGTTTATTGTGGCCTGCCACATCATTATGTGGCCCGCCAGGTCATTTATTGTGGCCTGTCAGGTCATTTATTGTAGTCCGCCACATCATTTTATGTGGTCCACTATACCATTTACGTGGCCCGCCATGTCATTTATTAAAGTCCGCAAAATAATTTTATGTGGTCCACCATATCCTTTATGTGGCCTGTCATGTCGTTTATAGTGGACTGCCACATCATTTTATGCGGTCCGCCATATCATTTATTGTAGTCCGCCACATCATTTTATGTGCTCCACTATACCATTTATGTGGCCCGCCATGTCATTTATTAAAGTCCGCAAAATAATTTTATGTGGTCCACCATATCCTTTATGTGGCCTGCCATGTTGTTTATAGTGGACTGCCACTTCATTTTATGTGGTCCGCCATGTCATTTATTGTAGTCCGCCACATCATTTTATGTGCTCCACTATACCATTTATGTGGCCTGCCATGTCATTTATTAAAGTCCGCTGAATAATTAAGTGGTCCACCATATCCTTTATGTGGCCTGCCATTTCGTTTATAGTGGACTGCCACATCATTTTATGTGGTCCGCCATACCGTTTATTGTGGCCTGCCACATCATTATGTGGCCCGCCAGGTCATTTATCGTGGCCTGCCATATCTTTTTATGTGGTCCGCCATGTCATTTTTTGTGGTCCACCATATCCTTTTAGTGGCCTGCCATGTTGTTTATAGTGGACTGCCACATCATTTTATGTGGTCCGCCATGTCATTTATTGTAGTCCGCCACATCATTTTATGTGCTCCACTATACCATTTAGGTGGCCCGCCATATCATTTATTAAAGTCCGCTAAATAATTAAGTGGTCCACCATATCCTTTATGTGGCCTGCCATTTCGTTTATAGTGTGGACTGCCACATCATTTTATGTGGTCCGCCATACCGTTTATTGTGGCCTGCCACATCATTATGTGGCCCGCCAGGTCATTTATGGTGGCCTGCCATATCTTTTTATGTGGTCCGCCATGTCATTTTTTGTGGTCCACCACATCATTTATGGTGGCCTGCCATATCATTTATTTTGGCCTGCCACATCATTTCATGTGGTTCGCCATGTCATTTATTGTAGTCCATCACATCATATTATGTGGTCTGCCATGTCATTTTATTTGGCCCGCCATATCATTTATGGGGGCCTGCCACTACATTTACGTGGCCCGCCAGGTCATTAATCGTGGCCTGCCACGTCATTTTATGTGGTCCGCCATGTCATTTATTGTAGTCTGCCACATCATTATATGTGGTCCACCATATCATTTATTTGGCCTGCCATTAAATTTATCGTGGCCTGCCACATCATTTTATGTGGTTCACCATGTCATTTATTGTAGTCCGCCACATCATTTTATGTGCTCCACTATACCATTTATGTGGCCCGCCATGTCATTTATTAAAGTCCGCAAAATAATTTTATGTGGTCCACCATGTCCTTTATGTGGCCTGCCATGTCGTTTATAGTGGACTGCCACATCATTTTATGTGGTCCACCATGTCATTTATTGTAGTCCGCCACATCATTTTATGTGGTCCACTATACCATTTATGTGGCCCGCCATGTCATTTAATAAAGTCCGCAAAATAATTTTATGTGGTCCACCATATCCTTTATGTGGCCTGCCATGTCGTTTATAGTGGACTGCCACATCATTTTATGTGGTTCGCCATGTCATTTATTGTAGTTCGGTACATAATTTTATGTGGACCGCCATTTCATTAATTTTATTCCGCCAGATCATTTTATGTGGTCCAACATATCATTTATGCGGCCTGCCATGTCAATTATAGTGGCCTGTCACTGCATTATGTGACCCGCCATGTCATTTATTGTGGCCTGCCACATAATTTTATGTGGTCCGCCATGCCATTTATTGTAGTCCACCACATCATTTTTGGTGGTCCACCATATCATTTATGGTGGCCTGCCATTTCATTTATTGTGGCCTGCCACATCATTTTATGTGGTTCGCCATGTCATTTATTGTAGTCCATCACATCATTTTATGTGGTCCGCCATGTCATTTATTGTAGTCTGCCACATCATTTTATTTGGCCCGTCATATCATTATTGTGGCCTGCCACTACATTTAAGTGGCCCGCCAGGTCATTTATTGTGGCCTGCCACATCATTTTATGTGGTCCGCCATGTCATTTATTGTAGTCCGCCACATCATTTTATGTGGTCCGCCATGTCATTTATTGTAGTCCGCCACATAATTTTTATGTGGTCCGCCATTTAATTTATTGTAGTCCGCCACATCATTTTATGTGGTCAACCATATCATTTATTTGGCATGCCATTAAATTTATTGTGGCCTGCCACATCATTTTATGTGGTTCGCCATGTCATTTATTGTAGTCCGCCACATCATTTTATGTGGTCCACCATATAATTTATTTGGCCTGCCATTAAATTTATTTTGGCCTGCCACATCATTTTATGTGGTCCGCCATTTCATTTATTGTAGTCCGCCACATCATTTTATGTGGTCCACCATGTAATTCATTTGGCATGCCATTAAATTTATTTTGGCCTGCCACATCATTTTATGTGGTTCGCCATGTCATTTATTGTAGTCCGCCACATCATTTTATGTGGTCCACCATATAATTTATTTGGCCCGCCATATAATTTATGTGGCCTGCCACATCATTTTATGTAGTCCGCCATGTCATTTATTGTAATCCGCCACATCATTTTATGTGGTCCACCATATAATTTATTTGGCCTGCCATTAAATTTATTTTGGCCTGCCACGTCATTTTATGTGGTCCGCCATTTCATTTATTGTAGTCCGCCACATCATTTTATGTGGTCCACCATGTAATTCATTTGGCATGCCATTAAATTTATTTTGGCCTGCCACATCATTTTATGTGGTTCGCCATGTCATTTATTGTAGTCCGCCACATCATTTTATGTGGTCCACCATATAATTTATTTGGCCCGCCATATAATTTATGTGGCCTGCCACATCATTTTATGTAGTCCGCCATGTCATTTATTGTAATCCGCCACATCGTTTTATGTGGCTTGCCATATCATTTTATGTGGCCTGCCACATCATTTTATGTGGTCCGCCATTTCATTAATTGTAGTCCGCCACATCATTTTATGTGGTCCACCATTTCATTTATTTGGCCTGCCATTAAATGTATCGTGGCCTGCCAGTTCATTTTATGTGATCCGCCATGCCATTTATTGTAGTCTGCCTCATCATTTTATTTGGTCCGCCATTACAATTATCGTGGCCTGCCACATCATTTTTAAGCGGTCTTCCACATAATTTATTGTAGTCCGCCACATTTTTTATGTGGTCTTCCACCTCACTTATTGTGGCCTGCCACATCATTTTATTTGGTCCGCCATGTCAAATTTTGTGGTTTTCCACGTCATTTGGTCACTTTGTGACAAATTGTTTTAGCCCAACGCGGCCCCCCAAGTCAAAAAGTTTGGACACCCTCGCTTCAGACTTTACCGGCCAACCCTAGTCCTAAATCTAAGTCTGAAGTACAGGAAAGGCTGCAGTTCTTGTGAGAGAAAGATAACTCTTCAGAATCTAATCCAAGTCAAATGTGTTTACCCCCTGTCAGTCGAGAAGGACCTGCCAGGTCCAAATTGTCTTCATAGACCAGTATTGTTTCTTCAATGACATTTGCTGAGTCGGATTATGTTCCAGCAAAGTGGATTTTCCAGATTGAAGCCGATGGATTTATGGACTTTCTGCTGTGGCTACGGGGAGGTGGTCTCAGTTAGAGGATCCTTACAGATCATTCGCTCTGTCGCTGGGGCCTGACGGGTCAGGCAGACTCCTCGTCGGAGAGGACTTGGGAACCTGAGAATGTGCTTTTCAGAAGGAAGTTTCATTTATATATATATATATATATATATATATATATATATATATATATATATATATGTATGTGTGGGAAAAAATCACAAGACTATTTCATCTCTACAGGCCTGTTTCATGAGGGATTTCCTCAATCCTCAGGAGATTTTTTTATTTTTTTTATTTTTTTTAAAAAGAAAAAAAAAAAAAAAAAAAAAAAAAAAAATCTCCTGAGGATTGAGGAAATCCCTCATGAAACAGGCCTGTAGAGATGAAATAGTCTTGTGATTTTTTCCCACACATATATATTACGGTATCGAGCACTATTTTTTGGATAATCTAATTAAGACATCAATCAATCAATCAATCAATGTTTATTTATATAGCCCTAAATCACTAGTGTCTCAAAGGGCTGTACAAGCCACAACGACATCCTCGGTGTCGAGTGGGTCTGATATAATATTGTGAAAGTCCAACACATCAGCGAAAGTCCAGTCCATGGTGGGGCCAGCGGGAACCATCCCGAGTGGAGACGGGTCAGCAGCGTAGAGATGTCCCCATCTGATGGACAGGCTAGCGGTCCACCCCGGAGCAGAGTAGAAAAGAAAAGAAAAGAAACGGCAGATCAACTGGTCTAAAAAGGGAGTCTATTTAAAGGCTAGAGTATACAAATGAGTTTTAAGATGAGACTTAAATGCTTCTACATATATATATATATGTAGACATATATATAGACATATATATATATATATATAAAAATGAAACTATATATATATATATATATATATATATATATATATATATATATATATATATATATATATATATATATATATATATATATATATATATATATATATATATAAATGAAACTATATATATATATATATATATATATATATATATATATATATATATATATAATGTGTATATGTATATGTATATATGTGTTTCTGTATTTATATATATATATATATATATATATATATATATATATATATATATATATATATATATATATATATATGTATATATTTATATATGTTTACATATATATATTTATATTTATATGCATTAATGTTTATATACATATTTATATTTATATTTATATATGTTATATACACATATATATATATATATATATATATATATATATATATATATATATATATATATATATATATATATATATATATATATATATATATATATATATATATATATATATATATATATATATTTATATGTATATATTTATATATTTTTACATATATATATATGTATATTTATATTTATATGTATTAATGTTTATATACATATTTATATCTATATGTATATATGTTATATATATATATATATATATATATATATATATATATATATATATATATATATATATATATATATATATATATATCTTTATATATATGTATATATGTATATATTTATATTTATATATGTTTACATACATATATTTATATTTATATGTATTAATGTTTATATACATATTTATATTTATATGTATATATATATATATATATATATATATATATATATATATATATATATATATATATATATATATATCATTTTTTTATTTATATATATATATATATATATATATATATATATATATATATATATATATATATATATATATATATATATATATATATATATATATATATATATATATATATATATATATATATATATATATATATATATATATATATATATATAAAACGTTTGGACCCCCGTATATTAGGGTGTTGGTTTTTGTATCATTTCAGTGTTTGAAGCATTCCGACGTTGTTGTGAGTTTGCCCCTGTCCCTAACTTTTGTCTAAGCACAAGCAAGACATTGCTACAACGTATCATTTTCTATCAGTGTTGTATTAAACTGTGCTTCACATTCCCTTCACGTCCCAGTCGTCTTTTCATGCCTTGTTTCTTTGTTCCTCGGTCTTCCTTCTGGCTGCTGTGTACTTGCTGCATCCCTGATGGATGCAGCTCTAATAACCACTGAAGGATGGTCACGGGTTTTTTTTCCCCTTCTCCTTGACTCATGTCTACCTCTGGGAGCAGTTAGGCCTTCCATCGGAGGATCAAATGCTGGAAAGCCTTCTTAGGTTTCGTCCTCTCCACATTGGCGGTGACAAGGAACATTTGTGTATGAAAGTGTCAGTAATCCACCTCGTACTCCTTGTGGATGTCAGGACTTTGAAGAACTTCACAGTTTGTGTTTCTAATGTGCGTTTACCTCAGGGAACAAAACTGATTCAGAAGACTTTTTTCAGAGACGTGGTTTGAACACTGGTCATTTAAGTAATCAAGTACACAGCAGAACAGTTTTTTGTTGTGATCACTGTGATGTAAAACCACAGAACTTTCCTCCAGACGGTCTTATCTTTGTCCATGAGATGTCCGATGAAACAAAAATGGAGCTGTTTGGCCACAATACCCAGCAATATGTTTGGAGGAGAAAAGGTGAGGCCTTTAATCCCAGGAACACCATAAATACCGTCAAGCATGGTGGTGGTAGTAATATGTTCTGGGCCTGTTTTGCTGCCAATGGAACTGGTGCTTTACAGAGAGTAAATGGGACAATGAAAAAGGAGGATTAGCTCCAAGTTCTTCAGGACAAGCTAAAATCATTAGCCCGAAGGTTGGGTCTTGGGCGCAGTTGGGTGTTCCAACAGGACAATGACCCCCAAATACACCTCAAAAGTGGTAAAATAATGGCTAAATCAGGCTAGAATGAAGGTTTTAGAATGGCCTTCCCAAAGTCCTGACTTAAACGTGTGGACAATGCTGAAGAAACAAGTCCATGTCAGAAAACCAATAATGTTAGCTGAACTGCACCAATTTTGGCAAGAGGAGTGGTTAAAAACAAAAACTCTTTCAAAAAATTCCAGGGATTCCCAGGATTTTCAGTTTTTCAAAGACCTATTTCAACCTCTTTCTGGAAAGTTTTCACATTCCACATTTTTCAACCGTTTTTTACCATTCCCCCTTCAAAACGTTCCTCTTAGTGGGGGACAAGAAGCGCTCTTATTTTTTCTTATTCCCAGTTTTTACAGAAATTCCAGTAATTCTGAAATACCAATTCCTAATTCAAACTGTTACTACGTCAACATTTTTCCACCAAATTCCAAAAATTCCAACACCAACCCATTCATATCATCTCAGACAATTGTGCAAGTATCAATATTTTCAAAAATTCCCTGCTTTTGTAAGATTCCTAATTTTCCAGGAACACATTTTTCAACCGTTTTTTACCATTCCCCCTTCAAAACGTTCCTCTTAGTGGGGGACAAGAGCGCTCTTATTTTTTCTTATTCCCAGTTTTTACCGAAATTCCAGTAATTCTGAAATACCAATTCCTAATTAAAACTGTTATTACGTCAACATTTTTCAACCAAATTCCAAAAATTCCAACACCAACCCATTCATATCATCTCAGACAATTGTGCTAGTATCAATATTTTCAAAAATTCCCCGCTTTTCCAAGATTCCTAATTTTCCAGGAACACATTTTTCAACCGTTTTTGACCATTCCCCCTTCAAAACTTTCCTCTTAGTGGGGGACAAGAAGCGCTCTTATTTTTTCTTGTTCCCAGTTTCTACAGAAATTCCAGTAATTCTGAAATACCAATTCCTAATTCAAACTGTTACTACGTCAACATTTTTCAACCAAATTCCAAAAATTCCAACACCAACCTATTCATATCATCTCAGACAATTGTGCAAGTATCAATATTTTCAAAAATTCCCTGCTTTTCTAAGATTCCTAATTTTCCAGGAACACATTTTTCAACCGTTTTTTACCATTCCCCCTTCAAAACTTTCCTCTTAGTGGGGGACAAGAAGCGCTCTTATTTTTCTTATTCCCAGTTTTTACAGAAATTCCAGTAATTCTGAAATACCAATTCCTAATTCAAACTGTTACTACGTCAACATTTTTCAACCAAATTTCAAAAATTCCAACACCAACCCATTCATATCATCTCAGACAATTGTGCTAGTATCAATATTTTCAAAAATTCCCTGCTTTTCTAAGATTCCTAATTTTCCAGGATCACATTTTTCAACCGTATTTGACCATTCCACCTTCAAAACATTTCTCCTAGATGGAACAAGCGCTCCTATTTTTTTTCCCGAAATTCCAATAATTTTGAAATACCCATTTCTAATTCAAACTGTTACTACGTCAACATTTATCAACCGATTAAAAAAATTCCAACACCAACCGATTCATATCACCTCAGACAATTGTGTATATATATATATTTTAAAAAATTCCCTGCTTTTCCAAGATTCCTAATTTACCATTTTGACTAACCAAGTTCAAAGAAATTCCAGGGATTCCCAGGATTCTCAGTTTTTCAAAGCCCTATTTCCACCTCTTCTGGAAAGTTTTTACATTCCACATTTTTCAACCGTTTTTGACCATTCCACCTTCAAAACATTCCTCTTAGATGGAACTCCTATTCCCCCCCCCCACAGTTTTTTCCGAAATTCCAGGAATTCCGAGATACCCGTTCTTAATTCAAACTGTTACTACGTCAACATTTATCAACCGATTTAAAACAATTCCAACACCAACCGATTCATATCATCTCAGAAAATTGTGCTAGTATCAATATTTTAAAAAATTCCCTACTATTCGAAGATTACTAATTTTCCAGGAACTTCACATTCAAATGAATGGACATATTCCTAGTTCGACAATGACCTATACTCTCACAATTTGGCGCCATTTTTAAGCCCGACTCCGACCTTTCAACCACCCACCCACACTACTCTTACCATATATCGAACGCAAAACATGTTTTCCCTTTCCCAAAGTTTCCAATTTTCTCAGACTTTTCTCCCCATTGACAAGGAACAGACATTGTACAATCTACTGCATTTCCCACATTTCTCCTCCGATTCGAACCGTTCTACCATCCACACACTCCAACATTGTATTATTTTGTGTTTTCTTTCCCCCACGGTCTCCACCGGTGCCAGACGGCTCGCAGCAACTCAGGCTTTGTACCGACACACTTGTCTTTTCCCCTGAACTTTGAACAAATCTTTTACTGAGAGCTGCCCCAGAGATCAACCTTCTACCCAGTATCACTTGTTTTTCCTTCTAAGACCCACACTGGAAAATACAACAACAAAAGTCACTTTTTCACTTTTCAGTTTTTAAGCGTTGGCCGATACTGACATTGATTTGATATATTATTAGCACAAATCATACATACTTTTATTTTTTTTTAAATGTGGAATGTTAGAAAAGGTTTATTTATTATTAACTGGAGTGGACTAATGCTGGCCTTAAGTTGAAGTAGAGTGGTAATTGTTTGTAGAGCTACACCTGGTGGCCACAATCCTTATATAACCTAAGTCCATGATGCAGTAAGTTGATTGATGCGGACACGTTTGTTACTGGATAATTTCTAATACTGTTGTGCCTTTGAGACTTTGTATGTATAAGTAATATGCGACTGTAATTATTTGATACTTGTTTATGTTGACAAATGTGCTGTTTTATTATTCAACTATTATTGCCTATGTCTAGCTTGTGTGCTATTGTGTGCTTAGCTGTTGTGTAGCTGCTAGCTCCTTGTAGCCTATAGCCTAGCATGTTTACCTTTTTGTAAATGACTTTTTAAAATAGAAGAAATGTTGTGCCAATTGGTGGACATATAGATGTTAACTTCAAACACTCTGCATGACTGCTTGTATCGCACATGATATCACACACAAGTAAACACACTGCAGTACTGCTTGTATCGCACATGACATCATGCAAAAGTAAACAAGCTGCAGTACTGCTTATATAGCACATGCTATCACACACAAGTAAACACACTACAGGAGTGCTTGTATCTCACATGATATTGCACACGAGTAAACACACTACAGGAGTGCTTGTATCTCACATGATATTGCACACAAGTAAACACGCTGCATGACTGTTTGTATCGCACATGATATCACACACAAGTAAACACACTGTCGGACCGCTTGTATCTCACTTGACATCACAAACGAATAAACACACTGCAAGGCTGCTTGTATCGCACATGTTATCACACACAAGTAAACACTCTGCAGGACTGCTTGCATTGCACATGACATCAAACACGAGTAAACACACTACAGGAGTGCTTGTATCGCACATGTTATCACACACAAGTAAACACACTGCAGGAGTGTTTGTATCTCACATAATACCACACACAAGTAAACACACTGCAGGACCGCTTGTATCGCACATGACATCACACACAAGTAAACACACTGCAAGGCAGCTTGTATCGCACATGATATCACACACAAGAAAACAAACTGCAGTATTGTTTGTATCACAAATGACATCACGCACAAGTAAACATGCTGCATGTGTGCTTGTATCTCACATGATATCACACACGAGTAAACACAGTGTGGTACCGCTTGTATCGCACATGATACCACACACAAGTAAACACGCTGCAGGACTGCTTGTATCGCACATGATATCACACACAAGTAACCACGCTGCGGGACTGTTTGTATCGCACATGATATCACACACAAGTAGACATGTGCTTGTATCGCACATGGCATCACACACAAGTAAACACTTTGCAAGACTGCTTGTATCGCACATGATATCACACACAAGTAAACACACTGCAGAACCGCTTGCATTGCAATTGATATCACACACAAGTAAACACGCTGCATGACTGCTTGTATCGCACATGACATCACACACAAGTAGACATGCCGTAGGACCACTCGTATCGCGCACATGATATTGCACACAATTAAACACGCTGCCTGACCGCTTGTATCGCACATGACAACATCCATAAGTAAACATGCTGTAGAATTGCTTGCATCGCACACGATATGACACACAATTAAACACTCTGCAGGACCGCTTGCATCGCACATGATATCACACACAAGCTGACACGCTGCAGGACTGCTCATTTCAAATGCAAGCTGATATCACGCGATACTTGTTTTTTTTACTGGTATCGATATTCAACTGTAATGAATCTAATTCACTGTAATAATCCATTGACAGACCCAGGTATCGTACAAGAGGCCAACAGATGATATCGCATGCTCGTTAGAGAGCAGACACATGTGTGTGAATGCTCCCCTACAATAGGACATAAATATGTTGACCAATGGCAGCTCTCGGACTATAGGACATAAATATGTTGGCCAATGGCAGCTCTCGGACTATAGGACATAAATATGTTGACCAATGGCAGCTCTCGGACTATAGGACATAAATATGTTGGACAATGGCAGCTCTCGGACTATAGGACATAAATATGTTGGACAATGGCAGCTCTCGGACTATAGGACATAAATATGTTGGCCAATGGCAGCTCTCGGACTATAGGACATAAATATGTTGGCCAATGGCAGCTCTCAGACTATAGGACATAAATATGTTGGCCAATGGCAGCTCTCGGACTATAGGATATAAAGTTGTTGGCCAATGGCAGCTCTCGGAATATAGGACATAAATATGTTGACCAATGGCAGCTCTCGGACTATAGGACATAAATATGTTGGCCAATGGCAGCTCTCGGACTATAGGACATAAATATGTTGGCCAATGGCAGCTCTCGGACTATAGGACATAAAGATGTTGGACAATGGCAGCTCTCGGACTATAGGACATAAATATGTTGGCCAATGGCAGCTCTCGGACTATAGGACATAAAGATGTTGGCCAATGGCAGCTCTCAGACTATAGGACATAAAGACGTTGGACAATGGCAGCTCTCGGACTATAGGACATAAAGTTGTTGGACAATGGCAGCTCTCGGACTATAGGACATAAATATGTTGGACAATGGCAGCTCTCGGACTATAGGACATAAAGATGTTGGACAATGGCAGCTCTCGGACTATAGGACATAAATATGTTGGCCTATGGCAGCTCTCGGACTATAGGACATAAATATGTTGGCCAATGGCAGCTCTCGGACTATAGGACATAAAGATGTTGGCCAATGGCAGCTCTCGGACTATAGGACATAAATATGTTGGCCAATGGCAGCTCTCGGACTATAGGACATAAAGATGTTGGACAATGGCAGCTCTCGGACTATAGGACATAAATATGTTGGCCAATGGCAGCTCTCGGACTATAGGACATAAATATGTTGGCCAATGGCAGCTCTCGGACTATAGGACATAAAGATGTTGGACAATGTCAGCTCTCGGACTATAGGACATAAATATGTTGGCCAATGGCAGCTCTCGGACTATAGGACATAAAGATGTTGGCCAATGGCAGCTCTCAGACTATAGGACATAAAGACGTTGGACAATGGCAGCTCTCGGACTATAGGACATAAAGTTGTTGGACAATGGCAGCTCTCGGACTATAGGACATAAATATGTTGGACAATGGCAGCTCTCGGACTATAGGACATAAATATGTTGACCAATGGCAGCTCTCGGACTATAGGACATAAATATGTTGGCCAATGGCAGCTCTCGGACTATAGGACATAAAGATGTTGGACGATGGCAGCTCTCGGACTATAGGACATAAATATGTTGGCCAATGGCAGCTCTCGGACTATAGGACATAAATATGTTGGCCAATGGCAGCGCTCGGACTATAGGACATAAAGATGTTGGCCAATGGCAGCTCTCGGACTATAGGACATACATATGTTGGCCAATGGCAGCTCTCGGACTATAGGACATAAAGATGTTGGACAATGGCAGCTCTCGGACTATAGGACATAAATATGTTGGCCAATGGCAGCTCTCGGACTATAGGACATAAAGATGTTGGCCAATGGCAGCTCTCAGACTATAGGACATAAAGACGTTGGACAATGGCAGCTCTCGGACTATAGGACATAAAGTTGTTGGACAATGGCAGCTCTCGGACTATAGGACATAAATATGTTGGACAATGGCAGCTCTCGGACTATAGGACATAAATATGTTGACCAATGGCAGCTCTCGGACTATAGGACATAAATATGTTGGCCAATGGCAGCTCTCGGACTATAGGACATAAAGATGTTGGACAATGGCAGCTCTCGGACTATAGGACATAAATATGTTGGCCAATGGCAGCTCTCGGACTATAGGACATAAAGATGTTGGCGAATGGCAGCTCTCGGACTATAGGACATAAAGACGTTGGACAATGGCAGCTCTCGGACTATAGGACATAAAGTTGTTGGACAATGGCAGCTCTCGGACTATAGGACATAAAGATGTTGGCCAATGGCAGCACTCGGACTATAGGACATAAATATGTTGGCCAATGGCAGCTCTCGGACTATAGGACATAAATATGTTGACCAATGGCAGCTCTCGGACTATAGGACATAAATATGTTGGCCAATGGCAGCTCTCGGACTATAGGACATAAAGATGTTGGACAATGGCAGCTCTCGGACTATAGGACATAAATATGTTGGCCAATGGCAGCTCTCGGACTATAGGACATAAAGATGTTGGCCAATGGCAGCTCTCAGACTATAGGACATAAAGACGTTGGACAATGGCAGCTCTCGGACTATAGGACATAAATATGTTGGCCAATGGCAGCTCTCGGACTATAGGACATAAATATGTTGGTCAATGGCAGCTCTCGGACTATAGGACATAAATATGTTGGCCAATGGCAGCTCTCGGACTATAGGACATAAAGATGTTGGCCAATGGCAGCTCTCGGACTATAGGACATAAATATGTTGACCAATGGCAGCTCTCAGACTATAGGACATAAAGATGTTGGCCAATGGCAGCTCTCGGACTATAGGACATAAATATGTTGGCCAATGGCAGCTCTCGGACTATAGGACATAAATATGTTGGCCAATGGCAGCTCTCGGACTATAGGACATAAATATGTTGGCCAATGGCAGCTCTCGGACTATAGGACATAAAGATGTTGGCCAATGGCAGCTCTCGGACTATAGGACATAAATATGTTGACCAATGGCAGCTCTCGGACTATAGGACATAAATATGTTGGCCAATGGCAGCTCTCGGACTATAGGACATAAAGATGTTGGACAATGGCAGCTCTCGGACTATAGGACATAAATATGTTGGCCAATGGCAGCTCTCGGACTAT
Organism: Entelurus aequoreus; assembly: GCF_033978785.1. NCBI lineage: Eukaryota > Metazoa > Chordata > Actinopteri > Syngnathiformes > Syngnathidae > Entelurus > Entelurus aequoreus. The sequence continues at coordinate 100,540,726 of NC_084732.1, read as the reverse complement.
AGGACATAAAGATGTTGGCCAATGGCAGCTCTCAGACTATAGGACATAAAGACGTTGGACAATGGCAGCTCTCGGACTATAGGACATAAATATGTTGGCCAATGGCAGCTCTCGGACTATAGGACATAAATATGTTGGTCAATGGCAGCTCTCGGACTATAGGACATAAATATGTTGGCCAATGGCAGCTCTCGGACTATAGGACATAAAGATGTTGGCCAATGGCAGCTCTCGGACTATAGGACATAAATATGTTGACCAATGGCAGCTCTCAGACTATAGGACATAAAGATGTTGGCCAATGGCAGCTCTCGGACTATAGGACATAAATATGTTGGCCAATGGCAGCTCTCGGACTATAGGACATAAATATGTTGGCCAATGGCAGCTCTCGGACTATAGGACATAAATATGTTGGCCAATGGCAGCTCTCGGACTATAGGACATAAATATGTTGGCCAATGGCAGCTCTCGGACTATAGGACATAAAGATGTTGGCCAATGGCAGCTCTCGGACTATAGGACATAAATATGTTGACCAATGGCAGCTCTCAGACTATAGGACATAAAGATGTTGGCCAATGGCAGCTCTCGGACTATAGGACATAAATATGTTGGCCAATGGCAGCTCTCGGACTATAGGACATAAATATGTTGGCCAATGGCAGCTCTCGGACTATAGGACATAAAGATGTTGACCAATGGCAGCTCTCGGACTATAGGACATAAATATGTTGGCCAATGGCAGCTCTCGGACTATAGGACATAAATATGTTGGCCAATGGCAGCTCTCGGACTATAGGACATAAATATGTTGGCCAATGGCAGCTCTCGGACTATAGAACATAAAGATGTTGGACAATGGCAGCTCTCGGACTAAGTTGTGAGGCCACACATCATTTGAGATAATTGGTGCCATGGCAACCCTCTCGGGGTGGCGATCAGAAACAGGTGTGTGTGTGTGTGTGTGTGTGTGTTTATTCCACAACATGACTGCGTATACAGCGTGGAAAGGCGTGGTGGTCCACGGGGGTTGCTGGCTCCTCCTCTGCCATTCCTCCATGCTGATGAATAATGGAGGAGCGAAGGTTAGCAATTAGGAGCAGGGATCGCTGCCAGAGCACATGTTTTCCTGCTGTATTTGTTGGCACTTTTCACACTGCTGCAGAATTAATGAGAGCAGCAAACAAAGCAGGACTTGCCAAGGATGTTTCATGCCGCACTCGCAAGTTCGCCCAGTCTGCGGCGTCACACGCGCAGCTGCTCCTCTAAACGGCTGAGGGAGCTGTGTCTATTTGTAGCACAACTCTGTCTATTGTAGCACAACTCTGTCTATTGTAGCCCAACTGTGTCTATTTGTAGCACAACTGTGTCTATTTTTAGCACAACTCTGTCTATTGTAGCACAACTGTGTCTACTTGTAGCCCAACTGTGTCTATTTGTAGCACAACTGGGTCTATTTGTAGCACAACTGTGTCTATTGTAGGCCAAATGTGTCTATTGTAGCCCAACTGTGTCTATTTGTAGCCCAACTGTGCCTATTGTAGCCCAACTGTGTCTATTTGTAGCCCAATTGTGTCTATTGTAGCACAACTGTGTCTATTGTAGGCCAAGTGTGTCTATTGTAGGCCAACTGTGTCTATTGTAGCCCAGCTGTGTCTATTTGTAGCCCAAATGTGTCTATTTGTAGCACAACTGTGTCTATTGTAGCCCAACTGTGTCTATTGTAGCACAACTGTGTCTATTGTAGGCCAAATGTGTGTATTGTAGCCCAACTGTGTCTATTTGTAGCCCAACTGTGCCTATTGTAGCCCAACTGTGTCTATTGTACCCCAACTGTGTCTATTTGTAGCCCAACTGTGTCTATTTTTGTAGCCCAACTGTGTCTATTGTAGCCCAACTGTGTCTATTTGTAGCCCAACTGTGTCTATTGTAGCACAACCGTGTCTATTGTAGCACAACTGTGTCTATTGTAGCCCAACTGTGTCTATTTGTAACCCAACTGTGTCTATTGTAGCCCAACTGGGTCTATTTGTAGCACAACTGTGTCTATTGTAGCACAACTCTGTCTATTGTAGCCCAACTGTGTCTATTTGTAGCCCAAATGTGTCTATTTTTGTAGCCCAACTGTGTCTATTTTTGTAGCCCAACTGTGTCTATTGTAGCCCAACTGTGTCTATTTGTAACCCAACTGTGTCTATTGTAGCCCAACGGGGTCTATTTGTAGCCCAACTGTCTCTATTGTAGCCCAACTGTGTCTATTGTAGGCCAATTGTGTCTATTGTAGGCCAACCGTGACTATTGTAGCCCAAATGTGTCTATTGTAGGCCAATTGTGTCTATTGTAGGCCAGCTGTGTCTATTGTAGCACAACTGTGTCTATTGTAGCCCAACTGTGTCTATTTGTAGCACAACTGTGCCTATTTGTAGCCCAATTGTGTCTATTGTAGGCCAACTGTGTCTATTGTAAGCCAACTGTGTCTATTGTAGGCCAGCTGTGTCTATTGTAGCCCAACAGTGTCTATTTGTAGCCCAACTGTGTCTATTGTAGCCCAACTGTGTCTATTTGTAGGTCATATGTGTCTATTGTAGCCCAACTGCGACTATTGTGGGCCAACTGTGTCTATTTGTAGCACAACTGTGTCTATTGTAGGCCAACTCTGTCTATTGTAAGCCAACTGTGTCTATTGTAGGCCAGCTGTGTCTATTGTAGCCCAAATGTGTCTATTGTAGGCCAACTGTGTCTATTGTAGGCCAACAATAGGAAACTAACTTTGGTGTTGAACTGCCTTGAGGCGCAGAGCTTCTTTAGTGTCGTGAGCAGGAAAAGGGTCTCCCTAAGCGGCTTTATTGGTCATTGATGTGTACAAAAGAAGTGGTCGTGTCTGGCAAGGAAAGAAAACAGGACTTCTATATGGACCCCCCGCGGTGGCCCTCAATGCAAACCCAGTGTTGTGTTCTTGGGCCAAGCGGTGATGTTACCACCTGCTAGGATGCACCAAACTGCATCGTTGGTGCATGATTTGAGCTTTGACTTCGTGTTGTTAGTCTGCATATTACATGAAAGCTGCTGTCCTCCAGCTCAATGCAACAATCCCATTAAAAGCGTTTGTGTGTTGTTGTTTTTTTTGTGCCCGAAGATGAATTATTTAAACGCTCGTATAATTATTTCACAATTGCCCCCCAAAAAATACACACAACTTTGTTGAAGTAAAAAAGGCAATACTTTGATTGGTACGGCCGTTTGTAGGGATTGTATTTAGTTTTGGTTGGAGTTAAACACTTAGTTAGGGGTGCACAAAAAAAAAAACATTTTAGTTTAACATCTGAATTATGATTCTTATTCATCTCCATTTTAAATTGATTCATCAATTTCAAATATCGGGTAAAAAAAAATAAAAAAATAAATGAAAACATAAATAATAACAATAATTATATATATATATATATATAATATAATATACTGTATAATGCATATGTTCCTTGACTGCACTTAAATGTAGAGTATATGTAGTATATGTAAAATATATTTATATTATTTTTATATAATATATTATATATATTATATTATTTATTATTATTCTTGCCTATTGTGAGCGAACTGTGGTGCTGAATTTCCCCCAGGGATCAATAAAGTATGTTCTATTCTATTGTATTCTATTATTCTATTATATATATATATATATATATATATATATATATATATATATATATATATATATATATATATATATATATATATATATATATATATATATATATATATATATATATATATATATATATATATATATATATATATATAAATGTACATGTATACATATATGTATATATATACATGTTTGTATATGTATATATGTGTAATTAAATATGTATGCATGTATATATGTTTATATATGTATATATATATATATACATATATATATATATATATATATATATATACATACATATATTCATAAACATATATACATGCATACATATTTAATTATACATATATACATATACAAACATGTATGTATGCATGTGTAAGTATTATATATATATATATATATATATATATATATATATATATATATATATATATATATATATATATATATATATATATATATATATATATATATATATACAGTATGTGTGTGTGTGTATATATGTACGTGTGTGTGTGTGTGTATATGTATATATGTATGTAGTGTGGGTATATATATATATATATATATATATATATATATATATATATATATATATATATATATATATATATATATATATATATATATATATATATATATACCCACACTACATATATATATATATATATATATATATATATATATATATATATATATATATATATATATATATATATATATATATATATATATATATATATATATATATATATATATATATATATGTATGTAGTGTGGGTATATATATACATATATATAAATATGTATATATATATATATATATATATATATATATATATATATATATATATATATATATATATATATATATATATATATATATATATATATGTATATATATATATATATATATATATATATATATATATATATATATATATATATATATATATATATATATATATATATATATATACACTGTATATGTGTATATATATATACAGTATATATGATCATTATAATACAACTTTTTAAAAGTAATATATTTGTGTATTGTTTTTTTCATAAAAGTATTTTTTTTTAAATACACTTTTGAGACATCTCCATGCAGCCTGAAGGTTTTCTAACCTGTAACCTGTTCTGAAAAAGATTCATTATAATTATCACACCAAAATAATACCAAGCAAGAATCGGGTTGAATCGGGAATCGTGTTGAATTGAGAATCGACTCTGAATCGAATCGTCCCACACGGACCGATCTCTTCTTCAGATGGAAAGCTTAGGTTACCAAAGATTCACACCCCTGAAAACTAACCAGCTCCAGCATTATTCGTACGTATCTTTATATACCGTATTTCCTGTACTTTATTCACTTAAAATGGATATAAGATTTGGCCAAAAAAAGAAAGAGATGATACGCTATTATCTGCTCACACATTTAACCACTCCCCAATGCTTCCATCACTCGCAGGATTCTCACAGGAATGAGGCAAAAATACAACCTCACCCGCTGCACCTTGTTTTGTCCAAGAAATAAACAGCATTTGTTTTCAAATCTTTTTGAACAACAGCCTCGCTCGTACTGTACGTGACATTTTGTCAATAAACACGAGCAAACGCTGACACAGCAAGTTCTTTACTGTACAATGTCTCCGCCAATCTAATAACGACATGAGAAGTCATGGAGTCACTGTAAAACCTCCCCGTTGTTTATCGTCGTAAAATGAATTGAATCCCGTCTTTGCAGCTATAATGGCGTCTATTACACTCTTTTTAAACGGGGACGCAAATAACTCCCTTCTCCTTTATTGCACTGTAAACAAATTCCATATCACTCGACCAGCAGGGGTCTCAAACTTCCATGTCCTGTGGCCCCTCGCAGGCCGTGCACCCTGTAATACATGGGGTGTGCAAAGTGTGGCACGGGGGCCATTTGAGGCCCGAGGCTTGGGTTTGGTTGGCCCTCAAAATATCGCGAAAAAACACAGTAAACATTTTTTTTTTTTAAATAGGCAAAAATGATGTAATGGAGGTGTGTCAAACTCATTTTCATAGAGGGCCACATCGCAGTAATGGCTGCTTTCTAAAAATCAATTAGCATTATGCATGCGAGTAATAACCTGTGATTAATCACGATTAATCGAAATGCATATGCCTTTGATTATTAGATTTTTTAATGTATAACTTGCTTTAAAATCATAAATAAAGGTGACAAGCAGATATTTAACTATTTGTTTCTATTTCACAAAAATAGTTTTGCAATACAGTACATAATAATATAATTGGCATGATCAGATAGTATTAAAGTTTTAAATATGCATTTTTTTCTGTCGAAATTGAAAGAACGAATGCATTTAGTAAAAAACTTAAATAATTTTTTTTTTTTTTTATTGAAACCCATTTTTTCCAGGCTTTCGCAGGCCACATAAAATGATGTAGCGGGCCAGAACTGGCCCCCGGGCCTTGAGTTTGACACCTGTGATGTAATGTAATGAGAAAAAAACAGAAAATGTAATGCCATTTTTTTTAACTTCATTAATGCATATAAATACAAAAAAAATATGAGGGACATATAATTATTTTTGTATTTATTTTGTAAAATAATTTGGTGCAAACTGACAAAGAACATCAAAACTTATGTCATAAGTGATACATTGTATTATTATTAGCTTTTAGTAACAACATTTTAGTTGTTTCTTATTACATTACATCTCTTCGCTCTTTTTTCCTACATTTTGACAGTTTTTTTTTTCCCCAAAAAAATATGTTTCGGGCCGAGCTTTGGTTCGCAAATTTTGCACTTATTGTAATAACTAACAGTACACTTTGTCACCTTTAACACAAAGCTCACTCAAATATATGTCATTGGTCTATATGTAATATATGTCTGTTTTTATTTGTTTTGTATATATAATAAAGCAGCTGTTACATATACTGTAATATTGTACATGGTAATTGTTATATATTGTATATATGATATACAAATATAATATAATATAATATATCAGTATATATCATATACTGTACATATATTATGTATGTTATATTTTATATTGCTACTACAGTACATTTTTAGTCTATTTTATACCTGCATTGTCCTTTCCATCCTTACACTTTCCATCCTTTGTAACTGAGTTACTGTGTGGAACAATTTCCCTTGTGGATCATTAAAGTTTGTCCAAGTCTAAGACTAAAACAAATAGATGTATCAAAATGGCCCCAGGCTTGGGTTTTGTTGGCCCTTAACATGTTGTCGGAAAAAAACAAATAAAAAAAAAATTATTTTTAAAAAATAGGCAAAATGATGTAATGTAATGAGAAAAAAACAGAAAATTGAATGCATTTTTTTTTTTTTACAAAATTAATACAAATAAATATGAAAATAATGTGAAGGACATCTTAATTTAAAAAATATATATATTTGTAAAAAAAGACATTAAATATCAAAACTTAATTATAAGTGACAAATTGTACTATTATTAGCTTTTAGTAACAACATTTCAGCTCTTTTTTTGTGTGTTTATTTGTTTTGTTTTTTCATTATATTTGGATGTATTTGTTTGTAAGACTACTTATTATGTTGAAGGGGGGCAGGAATCATGAGATTGTCTTCATCCTGTTCCTTCTCAAGCATAGATGTTTATATATGTGTTTAGTTGCTCAAGTTTAATTGTCTATTGATCAAAAATGCACATCAAAGAAGGAGATAAATACAAAAATTAAGAAATAAAGTATTAAATAAAGTATTAAATAAAGTCCTTAATTTGGCTTATTTTTAACGGAAGTTTCAGTTTTTGTGGACTCCGCCGTCCTTCTGATTCTTAGGCCTTTTTACCTGTTAGAGCCTAGGATTCACAGGGTTTGTCTATGCGTCGTAACCCTTAGTCACACGCTTTTTCTATGCGTCGTAACCCTTAGTTACAATCTTTTTTTCCTCTATGCGTCGTAACCCTCAGTCACACGCTATTTTCCCTTTGTAATTCAAAACGTACTTACTGAAATCTGCGTTTCTTCCTCTTGTCCTCGGTTTCCCGTCAATCCTCAGATCCCAGCCCGGGTGAAGAAAAGCAGCTCCTCAATGGGAGATGTGGTTGCCATGGTCTTCTGATTTTACTCACCCGGCTGGAATCATCAGACGTGTTGGACCAAGAAGATGTCAGGGTCAAACACTGATGACATCTATTAAAACAGACGAGAAGCAAGGAATCATGCAGAGACAGAGTTCAATTTTGCTCAATTGAGGAACGACGTTATTTGGGCTGTACTCTACAGTTCCAAAATTCGCTCTAAAGTCTAGCCCACGTGCTTCCTCTATTTATTTGGTAGGTCCCTGGTTACATCACTGAAGCTGTCGCTGAAGGAAGGGGGTAATCACGACAGCTCCAGTTAGACACAATATATGATTATACAAGAAATGCAAATGTGTTGACACTGGTGATATCGCCTTGTCTCTGCTCTGTCTGCGTCACGGCGGTGTTCGGCCTTGGCAGTCAGCAGGCCATTCCTGGACACAGACACTGATACGAGACTGGCTTGCAATCTTTTAGATCGCCAGCTTTGCACAGACAAAGAAAAATACCACTTCAGCACAATTGACAATGTCTATAGCAGGGGTCACCAACCTTTTTGAAACAAAGAGCTACTTCTTGGGTACTGATTAATGCGAAGGGCTACCAGTTTGATACACACTTAAATAAATTGCCAGAAATAGACAATTTGCTCAATTTACCTTTAACTCTATGTTATTATTAATAATTAATGATATTTACACTTAATTGAACGGTTTAAAAGAGGGGTAAACACGAAAGAAATGAAAATTAAATTTTGAAACATAGTTTATCTTCAATTTCGACTCTTTAAAATTCAAAATTCAACCGAATAAGGAAGAGAATAAATAGCTAATTCGAATCTGTTTGAAAAAAAAAAAAAAAAAATTTTATGGAACATCATTAGAAATTTTTCCTGATTAAGATTAATTTTAGAATTTTAATGACATATTTTAAATAGGTTAAAATCCAATCTACACTTTGTTAGAATATATAACAAATTGGACCAATCTATATTTCTAACAAAGACAAATCATTAATTCTTCTAGATTTTCCAGAACAAAAATTTTAAAAGAAATTCAAAAGACTTTGAAATGAGATTTAAATTTGATTCTACAGATTTTCTAGATTTGCCAGAATATTTTTTTTTTGAATTTTAATCATAATAAGTTTGAAGAAATATTTCACAAATATTCTTCGTCGAAAAAACAGAAGCTAAAATGAAGAATTAAATTAAAATGTATTTATTATTCTTTACAATAAAAACATAAATTTACTTGAACATTGATTTAAATTGTCAGGAAAGAAGAGGAAGGAATTTAAAAGGTAAAAAGGTGTATGTGTTTAAAAATCCTACAACCATTTTTAAGGTTGTATTTTTTCTCTAAAATTGTCTTTCTGGAAGTTATAAGAAGCAAAGTAAAAAAAATTTATGAATTTATTTAAACAAGTGAAGACCAAGTCTTTAAAATATCTCCTTGTATTTTCAAATTCTATTTGAGTTTTGTCTCTCTTAGAATGAGCAAAGCGAGACCAGCTTGCTAGTAAATAAATACAATTTAAAAAATAGAGGCAGCTCACTGGTAAGTGCTGCTATTTGAGCTATTTTTAGAACAGGCCAGCGGGCTACTCATCTGGTCCTTACGGGCTACCTGGTGCCCGCGGGCACTGCGTTGGTGACCCCTGGTCTATAGCAACGGCCTTTAAGCATAAGAGTTGTGTGATAATATATACATAATTATTCTAACAAGTACTGAAAAGTATCAAAATAATTGTTTTTACCGGTACCAAAATATTGGTATCGAGACAACACTAGTCACATGGTTAAAAGGTGTTTTTAGGTAAATTGACACCCGTGCTAGACAGCGAGCCAACACGCTTGCCCCTGCACCGTTCCACAGTCCGCCGCTTTGTTTCTTACCTTAGCGGTTCCCTTTTTGTTCCACGATCAAGCGCTCGACGACCGTAGCAAACAACCCAGTGGCTTTTTGCAGGTCGGGGGCGAATCACACGACAAGTCGCGTTTGGCGTCGTCGCAGGTAGCGCGTCCCCCTGGAGATTTACCACCTTTAATTACATTTCTCTTGCCGGCCGTCGTGGAGAAGCGAATGAAACGGGACGCTTTTCTTAATCAGCTCTCTCTCAGCGGGTGACGAGGCCTGCTTTCCAAATGAAAAAGTGCAGCGACGCGTGCGGCCGCATCCAGTCACGCCGGCGTGGTAAACAATAGGCCGCGTGGGTGTGTACGTATGCGTTGCGTTTGAGGGTGGACGCTCTTTTTCCTCTTTCTTTGTGGCGCTGGGTGGAAATGTGTTCCCGTTGATTGGCGTCCTTGGAAAGTGAACAGATGCTGGCAGCGGCGACGCAGGAGGAAAAAAATGGCCGCGGCATCATCAGCACGGAGCTTTTGTGTGAACGCAAGGATACACATGGCGGCAGAAGAATAGCGTGTGCAAATTGGAGTGTGTGATTCTTCAAATGCACACATCTCACCGCAAGACACACAATACACTATTGTCACGACAGTCGAGCTCGGAAAACATTCCACGACCCTACACACTCCGCTTCTACGATAAATAGTATCATTTGTGTATGAAATTGTTGTAAGTACACCTCTGCCATTTTCAAGGTGCGCAAAAAAAAATTTGATTCACATCCAGATTGCGATTCTTATCCATCCCAATTCCAAATTGATTCATAGTTTTCAAAAATCAAAATCAATTATTTTTTTATATTAACCTTTTAGATTGTTATAGTAAAAATAGGTTAACCTGTACAGTATAAGTATGTATCTATTTGTTAAATTTTTTTTAATTATTCTTTTTTAATAGGAATACATTTTTTAAATACATTTCTAGGCATCTGTAGGCAAGCTAAAGGCGTTTTTTTTTAACCTGTAACCTGATTTGAAGAAGAAAAAAAATCCATTAAATTTATTATAGCAAATAATTCATTGCGAGAATCGGTTCGAATCGATATCCTGTTGAATTGAGAATCGATTCTGAATTGAAAGGTGCCCAAAAAAATTTATTCACATCCAAATTGCGATTCTTATCCATCCCAATTCCAAATTGATTCATAGTTTTCAAAAATCAAAATCAATTTTTTTAATTAACCTTGTAGATTGTTATAGTAAATATAAGTTAACCTGTATAAGTATGTATCTATTTTTATTGTATTTTAATTATTCTTTTTTAATAGGAATACATTTTTAAAAGACGTTTCTAGGCATCTGTAGGCAACTTGAAGACGCTTTTTTTAACCTGTAACCTGATTTGAAGAAAAAAAAATCCATTAAATTTATTATAGCAAATAATTCATTGCGAGAATCGGTTCGTATCGATATCCTGTTGAATTGAGAATCGATTCTGAATTGAAAGGTGCCCAAAAAAATCGATTCACATCCAAATTGCGATTCTTATCCATCCCAATTCCAAATTGATTCATAGTTTTCAAAAATCAAAATCAATTTTTTTTATTAACCTTGTAGATTGTTATAGTAAATATAAGTTAACCTGTATAAGTATGTATCTATTTTTATTTTATTTTTATTATTCTTTTTTAATAGGAATACATTTTTAAAAGACGTTTCTAGGCATCTGTAGGCAACCTGAAGACGCTGTTTTTAACCTGTAACTTGATTTGGAAAAAAACAATCCATTAAATGTATTATAGCAAATAATTAATTGCGAGAATCGGTTCGAATCGATATCCTGTTGAATTGAGAATCGATTCTGAATTGAAAGGTGCCCAAAAAAATCGATTCACATCCAAATTGCGATTCTTATCCATCCCATTTCCAAATTGATTCATAGTTTTCAAAAATCAAAATCATTTTTTTTTTAATTAACCTTGTAGATTGTTATAGTAAATATAAGTTAACCTGTATAAGTATGTATCTATTTTTTTATATATATTTTTTTTAAAGACGTCTGCAGGCAACCTGAAGACACTTTTTTAACCTGTAACCTGATTTGAAAAAAAACAATCCATTAAATGTATTATAGCAAAAAATTAATTGCGAGAATCGGTTCGAATCGATATCCTGTTGAATTGAGAATCGATTCGGAATTGAATTGTCGCAAAGGTGCCCAAAAAAATCGATTCACATCCAAATTGCGATTCTTATCCATCCCAATTCTAAATCAATTCATAGTTTTCAAAAATCTAAATCAATTATTTTTCATATTAACCTTGTAGATTGTTATAGTAAAATAGGTTAACCTGTATAAGTATGTATCTATTTTTATTTTATTTTTATTATTCTTTTTTAATAGGAATACATTTTTAAACGACGTTTCTAGGCATCTATAGGCAACCCGAAGACGCTTTTTTTAACCTGCAACCTGATTTGAAAAAAACCAATCCGTTGTATTTATTAAAGCCAATTATTCATTGCGAGATTCGGTTCGAATCGATAATCCTGTTGAATTGAGAATCGATTCTGAATTGAAAGGTGCCCAAAACAATCGATTCACATCCAAATTGCGATTCTTATCCATCCCAATTTCAAATTGATTCATAGTTTTCAAAAATCTAAATCATTTTTTTTAATTAACCTTTTAGATTGTTATAGTAAATATAAGTTAACCTGTATAAGTATGTATCTATTTTTTTTATTTTATTTTTTCTAAAGACGTCTGCAGGCAACCTGAAGACACTTTTTTAACCTGTAACCTGATTTGAAAAAAAACAATCCATTATATTTATTATAGCAAAAAATTAATTGCGAGAATCGGTTCGAATCGATAATCCTGTTGAATTGAGAATCGATTCTGAATTGAATTGTCGCAAAGGTGCCCAAAAAAATCGATTCACATCCAAATTGCGATTCTTATTCATCCCAATTCTAAATCAATTCATAGTGTTCAAAAATCTAAATCAATTATTTTTTATATTAACCTTGTAGATTGTTATAGTAAAATAGGTTAACCTGTATAAGTATGTATCTATTTTTATTTATTTTTTATTATTCTTTTTTAATAGGAATACATTTTTAAAAGACGTTTCTAGGCATCTGTAGGCAACCTGAAGACGCTTTTTTTAACCTGTAACCTGATTTGAAAAAAAAAACAATCCATTATATTTATTATAGCAAATTATTCATTGCGAGAATCGGTTGGAATCGATATCCTGTTGAATTGAGAATCGATTCTGAATTGAAAGGTGCCCAAAAAAATCGATTCACATCCAAATTGCGATTCTTATCCATCCCAATTCCAAATTGATTCATAGTTTTCAAAAATCTAAATCATTTTTTTTTATTAACCTTGTAGATTGTTGTAGTAAATATAAGTTAACCTGTATAAGTATGTATCTATTTTTTTTTATTTATTTTTTTTAAAGACCTCTGCAGGCAACCTGAAGACACTTTTTCAACCTGTAACCTGATTTGAAAAAAAACAATCCATTATATTTATTATAGCAAAAAATTAATTGCGAGAATCGGTTCGAATCGATATCCTGTTGAATTGAGAATCGATTCTGAATTGAATTGTCGCAAAGGTGCCCAAAAAAATCGATTCACATCCAAATAGCGATTCTTATCCATCCCAATTCTAAATCAAGTCATAGTTTTCAAAAATCTAAATCAATAATTGTTTATATTGACCTTGTAAATTGTTATAGTAAAAATAAGTTAACCTGTATAAGTATGTATCTATTTCTTTATTATTTTTTTTTTTTTTTTAAAGAATCAATGTTTCTAGACGTCTGCAGGCAACCTGTAACCTGATTTATAAAAAAAAATAAAAAATCCATTATATTTATTATAGCAAATAATTAATTGTGAGAATCGGTTCGAATCGATAATCCTCTCGAATTGAGAATCGACTCTGAATTGAATTTTCGATATAAACATTGCATCTTTATCATAAATATAAATATATCGACCAAATTACAAGAAATAATCATCTTATCAACATTTTGTTTTAGTCTGTAACACATTTTTTTTAAAGTGCCTCAATTCGCCTGAAAAGAATAAATAAAACAATTCAACTACAAACAGTTTTTGATCGATTTGATCCATATGGTACTGAAAAATAAAAATGGCATAAACTCAGTAAACAAAAAAAACAACATAAAAACACTAATTTACAAAACATGAAATAAAACATTCTATCAAAATGAGGGATTTAGGATTATTGGCTACAATGAACACATTTTGCAGTGCACAGCGGGGTTTTGAAGCATGATACTGCACAATACTGATAAAGCATGTTCTCCGGCATCGCACTCCGCCTCATTATTTGGATAAGAACTGGTTTAGTGTAATCGCGGCTCACTTAGCCTTTGGGGCTATTTCTTTATTGCGGCTATCTTGAGTCTGACTCCAAACAAACTACTAGGGGCGGGCATATCGATCTAAGTATCAATAGTATTGATACATACCAAAAGGTGGGTATTGGTATCGGCTTAATACAAGCGTGATGGGATCGATTCTTTTGTTGCAGTTTCTCGTCCAGACGTCCAGCAAATTATTCACTTTTCCTCGGAATTTATGCGACCGTAGCGTCTCTTCCTGTCTGTGCAAACGGTGTTCTGTGTGGTTCATTTAACATTTTATATATATATATGTATATATATATGTATATATATATATATATATATATATATATATATATATATATATATATATATATATATATATATATATATATATATATATATATATATATATATATATATATATATATATATATATATATATATATATACACTACCGTTCAAAAGTTTGGGGTCACATTAAAATGTCCTTATTTTTCAATGAAGATAACTTTAAACTAGTCTTAACTTTAAAGAAGTACACTCTATACATTGCTAATGTGGTAAATGACTATTCTAGCTGCAAATGTCTGGTTTTTGGTGCAATATCTACATAGGTGTATAGAGGCCCATTTCCAGCAACTATCACTCCAGTGTTCTAATGGTACAATGTGTTTGCTCATTTGGCTCAGAAGGCTAATTGATGATTAGAAAACCCTTGTGCAATCATGTTCACACATCAGAAAACAGTTTAGCTCGTTACAGAAGCTACAAAACGGACCTTCCTT
>NC_084732.1:100515284-100525953 GCF_033978785.1 Entelurus aequoreus | reverse complement strand
CCGCCGTGACTCCAGTCAGCACAAGAGGTCAAACAACCACAAATTCTACCGCAATATTCCCGCTCTGCTCAGATACTTTACCCCGCCGCGGAACTTGTGACCAGAAGATGCCTTTTTTTTTTAAATTTTATATTTTATCAAGCCTTCCGGGCGCTGCCCACACAATAACAAAACACCCCCGAGGCCACGCTTTGTTATTAAATGCAACTTCCAGTGTCCTGGGAACACGGCGGAAAAGCTAACTTTGCCATTTTGTTTTTTTTTTGTTCTGTGATTAGCGGCCGGTAAGTTGAGAAATATGCTGCTTTAACAGATTGTGGAGACAGCCTCGTTTTTGTTGCAGGTTCAAACACTGATGACATTTATTAAACAAGACAAGAGGCAAGGAATTAAACAGAGACAGAATTCGATTTTGGACTCAATTGAGGAGAAACGTGTCGACCTGTAACCTCTTACGGTGTCACCCACGCTCTGGCGAAAGATTGTACCGTATTTTTCGGAGTATAAGTCGCTCCGGAGTATAAGTCGCACCCCCGGCCAAACTATGGAAAAAACTGCGACTTATAGTCCGAAAAATACGGTAAGTCTAGAAATATGCTGCTTTAACAGAATGTGGAGACAGCTTCGTTTTTTGTTGCTGTCCGTCAAACGCACTGTCAGGTTCAAACACTGATGACATTTATTAAACAAGACAAGAGGCAAGCAATTAAACGAAGACATAATTCAATTTGGACTCAATTGAGGAGAAACGTGTCGACCTGTAACCTTTTACGGTGTCACCCACGCTCTGACGAAAGATTGTACCGTATTTTTCGGAGTATAAGTCGCTCCGGAGTATAAGACGCACCGGCCAAAAATGCATAATAAAGAAGGAAAAAAACATATATAAGTCGCATTTTTTGGGGAAATGTATTTGATAAAAGCCAACAGCAAGAATAGACATTTGAAAGGCAATTCAAAATAAATAAAGAATAGTAAACAACAGGCTGAATAAGTGTACGTTATATGAGGCATAAATAACCAACTGGTATGTTAACGTAACATATTATGGTAAGAGTCATTCAAATAACTATAACATATAGAACATGCTATACGTTTACCAAACAATCTGTCACTCATAATCGCTAAATCCCATGAAATCTTATACGTCTAGTCTCTTACGTCAATGATATTATTTGATATTTTACGCTAATGTGTTAATAATTTCACACATAAGTCGCTCCTGAGTATAAGTCGCAAACAATGAAAAAAACTGCGACATATAGTCCGAAAAATACGGTAAATTGAGAAATATGTTGCTTTAACAGATTGTGGAGACAGCCTCGTTTTTGTTGCAGGTTCAAACACTGATTACATTTATTAAACAAGACAAGAGGCAAGGAATTAAACAGAGACAGAATTCAATTTTGGACTCAATCGAGGAGAAACGTGTCGACCTGTAACCTCTTACGGTGTCACCCACGCTCTGACGAAAGATTGTACCGGATTTTTCGGAGAATAAGTCGCTCCGGAGTATAAGACGCACCGGCCGAAAATGCATAATAAAGAAGGAAAAAAACATATATAAGTCACATTTTTTGGGAAATGTATTTGATAAAAGCCAACACCAAGAATAGACATTTGAAAGGTAATTCAAAATAAATAAAGAATAGTGAACAACAGGCTGAATAAGTGTACGTTATATGAGGCATAAATAACCAACTGGTATGTTAACGTAACATATTATGGTAAGAGTCATTCAAATAACTATAACATATAGAACATGCTATACGTTTACCAAACAATCTGTCACTCATAATCGCTAAATAACATGAAATCTTTTAAGGAGCTAAATAATATTATTTGATATTTTACGCTAATGTGTTAATCATTTCACACATAAGTCGCTCCTGAGTATAAGTCGCACCCCCGGGCCAAACTATGAAAAAAACTGCGACTTATAGTCCGAAAAATACGGTAAGTTGAGAAATATGCTGCTTTAACAGAATGTGGAGACAGCTTCGTTTTTTGTTGCTGTCCGTCAAACCCACTGTCAGGTTCAAACACTGATGACATTTATTAAACAAGACAAGAGGCAAGGAATTAAACAGAGACAGAATTCAATTTTGGACTCAATCAAGGAGAAACGTGTCGACCTGTAACCTCCTACGGTGTCACCCACGCTCTGACGAAAGATTGTACCGTATTTCTCGGAGTATAAGTCGCTCCGGAGTATAAGTCGCACCCCCGGCCAAACTATGGAAAAAAACTGCGACTTATAGTCCGAAAAATACGGTAAGTTGAGAAATATGCTGCTTTAACAGAATGTGGAGACAGCTTTGTTTTTTGTTGCTGTCCGTCAAACGCACTGTCAGGTTCAAACACTGATGACATTTATTAAACACGACAAGAGGCAAGGAATTAAACAGAGACAGAATTCAATTTTGGACTCAATCGAGGATAAACGTGTCGACCTTTAACCTCTTACGGGGTCACCCACCCTCTGACGAAAGATTGTATTCCTCCTTCTTTATTTTACTTCCTCCGACCACATGACCACAGCTGCTTCCGCAAGGGAAGTGGGTCGTAAACGGCGGCGCCTTTGGTTACAGAACAGTTCAAAACAAAGGTCGTAAACACTTCACAGAGAAGGTCGTAAACGAGTTCAAAAAGAGGTTCGTAAAACAGTTGAAAAAGGAAGTCGCCTGGAGGGGATTCTGGTCCTGCTTCCTCTTTGCTTTTACAGTCCTTAGGTCAGACAATATCTTTCTGTTTGATTATAATACATGACAGACAACAGGAACACCTTCATGTTGCTTCCCCCCCCTACACAGTGGAGTTTTACGAGCCTTACTCTTGGTAGGTTTCAAAGACAGCTCAATGTACTCAAATGTAACACAAAGTTTTTGTGATAACTTAGAAACAATTATTCTGACATGCACACCTGATCCCAGATTCAGAACAAAAGGAATATCGTATTTTTCCAAATTATAAAGTGTATATAAAACCGTTGCCACTAAATCATAGCGGGGGGAAAAAAATGTTTCCATATATAATCCGGACCAGACTATGAATCGCAGATATATATATATATATATATATATATATATATATATATATATATATATATATATATATATATATATATATATATATATATATATATACATATATATATATATATATATATATATATATATATATATATATATATATATATATATATATATATATATATATATATATATATATATGTTGCTAAATTAATTGTTAACACATTAATAATCTGTAAATGTTTTATTGCATAACTTAATTGTTCCCAAACGGCAGTAAAACGGCTGGTCAAACAAAACAGAAGTAAATCTAGCTCTCCAATCAGCTAAACCAGGGGTCCCCAAACGGGCAGCATTGGGTTAAGAAAAATTTGGCATATATATATATATATATATGTGTTAGGGCGGAGTCGCATGTTAAATGCACGGATCATTTCCCCAAGATGCAGAAGGAACTCCGGAGGCAGTGTGCAGGTAGGACAAGGATTTATTTTTCACAAATCAGGCAAAATCCAAAAATACAGGATTATTAACACATTAATAATCTGTAAATGTTTATTTACATACCTTAATTGTTTCCAAACGGCAGTAAAACGGCTGATCAAACAAAACAGAAGTCAATCTAACTCTCTCTCTCTCTCTCTCTCTCTCTCTCTCTCTCTCTCTCTCTCTCTCTCTCTCTCTCTCTCTCTCTCTCTCTCTCTCTCTCTCTCTATATATATATATATATATATATATATATATATATATATATATATATATATATATATATATATATATATATATATATATATATATATATATATATATATATATATATATATATATATATATATATATATATGGAATCGTGTGGTGCCCAAACATTCACAGCCCTCGTGGATATTAAAGAAAGACTAAAAAGAGACAACCTAACTATCTAAAGTTCAGAGAGATATTTTAAAACGGTCGCTCGTCTCTCGTGCTTTTGTCCACCAAGGTTGGTCAGAAACTGAAAGTTAACTTGACTCTCCATTAGGGGTGTGGGAAAAAATCGATTCAAATTCGAATCACGATTCTCACGTTGGGCGATTCAGAATCGTTTTTCTTTTTTTTTCTTTTTTTTCTTTATTTATTTTTTCTTTATTTATTTTTTAAATTTTTATATATATTTTTCTTTTTCTTTTTTTTTTAAATTAATCAATCCAACAAAACAATACACAGCCATACCATAACAATGCAATCCAATTCCAAAACCGAACCCGAGCCAGCAACACTCAGAACTGCAATAAACAGAGCAATTGAGAGGACACACAAACACGACAAAGAACAAACCAAAAGTAGTGAAACAAAAATGAATATCATCAACAACAGTATCAATATTAGTTTCAATTTCAACATAGCAGTGATTAAAAACCCCTCCTTGACTGGGGTAGATCCTGCTGAAATCCTATGTATTGAATGAATAGAGAATCCTTTTGAATCGGGAAAATATCGTTTTTGAATCGAGAATCGTGTTGAATCGGAAAAAAAATCGATTTTGAATCGAATCGTGACCCCAAGAATCGATATTGAATCGAATCGTGGGACACCCAAAGATTAGCAGCCCTACTCTCCATCCAGCGTTAAACTAGTGTGTGAGAGCGCTTAGATGAGCTCACCATGTCTGTGTCTCTTCTAGCGTCTAAAACAGGGGTCACCAACGCGGTGCCCGTGGGCACCAGGTAGCCCGTAAGGACCAGATGAGTAGCCCGCTGGCCTGTTGTAAAAATAGCTCAAATATCAGCACTTACCAGTGAGCTGCCTCTATTTTTTAAATTGTATTTATTAACTATTAAGCTTGTTTTGCTTTGCCCGACATTTTTAATTCCAAGAGAGACAAAACTCAAATAGAATTTGAAAATCCAAGAAAATATTTTAAAGACTTGGTCTTCACTTGTTTAAATAAATTCATTTTTTTTTTTTACTTTGCTTCTTATAACTTTCAGAAAGACAATTTTAGAGAAAAAATACAACCTTAAAAATGATTTTAGGATTTTTAAACACATATACCTTTTTACCTTTTAAATTCCTTCCTCTTCTTTCCTGACAATTTAAATCAATGTTCAAGTATTTTTTTTTTTTAAATTATTTGTAAAGAATAACAAATACATTTTAATTTAATTCTTCATTTTAGCTTCTGTTTTTTCGACGAAGAATATTTGTGAAATATTTCTTCAAACTTATTATGATTAAAATTCCAAAAAAAATATTCTGGCAAATCTAGAAAATCTGTAGAATCAAATTTAAATCTTATTTCAAAGTCTTCTGAATTCCTTTTAAAATTTAAATTTTGGAAAATCTAGAAGAAATAATGATTTGTCTTTGTTAGAAATATAGCTTGGTCCAATTTGTTATATATTCTAACAAAGTGTAGATTGGATTTTAACCTATTTAAAATATGTCATCAAAATTCTAAAGTAATCTTAATCAGGAAAAATGACTAATGATGTTCCATAAATTATTTTTTTAATTTTTTCAAAAAGATTCAAATTAGCTAGTTTTTCTCTTCTTTTTTTCGGTTGAATTTTGAATTTTAAAGAGTCGAAATTGAAAATAAACTATGTTTCAAAATTGAATTGTCATTTTTTTTTCGTGTTTTCACCTCTTTTAAACCGTTCAATTAAGTGTAAATATCATTAATTATTAACAATAACATAGAGTTAAAGGTAAATTGAACAAATTGGCTATTTCTGGCAATTTATTTAAGTGTGTATCAAACTGGTAGCCCTTCGCATTAATCACTACCCAAGAAGTAGCTCTTGCTTTCAAAAAGGTTGGTGACCCCTGATCTAGAACCAAGGCCTATTCTAAGACATTCTATTCTGTTTAAAGACGGAAAGCACGGCAGTTTTTGTTTATCAACACATCTATGCATGCTCTATAATACGCTTACCTTTCTCAAATGTCTTTGACCAGAAATTCTTCTTTCCATCACGTTGTGTACGGGGTTTTTTTGTTTTGGTTTTGCTGATGTGTTTTTGCTACATGGTGTGCTTTCCCCTCTCTTTGGTCTCAGGAAACTTATGAAAAGGCTTGTTAAACCACAGCGGGTGCAGCGTGTCGGAATATGTCGACAGTTTTGTGTTTTTATTGTCTGCAAAGATGTGTCGGCATGCAGGGGATAAAAAGGATGGAAACATTTCTGCATGGCGGATACAATTAATGCTTCCTAAAAAGTACGATGCATGTGGTAGATATTAGGGTTGTCTCGATACCAATATTTTTGTACCGGTACCAAAATGTATTTTGATACTTTTCTAAATAAAGGGGACCACAAAAATGGCATTATCGGCTTTATTTTAACCAAAAAAATCTTCGGGTACATGAAAAATATGTTTATTATTGCAATTTAGTCCTTAAATAAAATAGTGAACATACTAGACAACTTGTCTTTTAGTAGTAAGTAAACAAACAAAGACTCCTAATTAGTCCGCCGACGTACGCAGTAACATATTGTGTCATTTATACACCTATTATTTTGTACACATTATGAGGGACAAACTGTAAAAATGGATTATTAATCTACTCGTTCATTTACTGTTAATATCTGCTTATTTTCTGTTTGAACATGTTCTATCTGAAATGTAATAATCACTTATTCTTCTCTTCTTCGATACTTTAGTTTAGTTTTGGATGATACCACAAATGTAGGTATCGATCCGATACCAAGTAGATACAGGATCATACATTGGTCATATCCAAAGACCAGGGACATATTTACTGAGTTTATAAACATAATATGAATGAAAAAAAGAAAAGGAACAATTGTTTTTTGACGATAAAAAATATCGATGTAATCATAGTAGTATCGACTTGATACGCTCTTTACTTGGTATCATTACAGTGGATGTCCGGTGTAGATCCACCCATGGCATCTTTTGTTAGCGGTGAGCTATTGTATCCTCCTACGGTGTGTAGTGAAGCATATTTGAGACACTTGTGATTTAGGGCTATATAAATAAACATTGATTGATTGATTGATTGATTTAGCTATTCCTCGTCCTGCAGTGATAATAATACTTGTAAGAAACTCACTTTATTTGTCGCCAAGTGATTTAGAAGTAGCTAAAACACTGCCGACTGCCGATGGACTTTAGCCGCCAGCTCGCTAGCCATGTGTGGAGGGGGGTGTGGCCTGCGGACCTGCAGCGAAGCCGGTCCCGGCACACCCCGCTTCGCTGCAGGCCCGCAGGCCACGCCCCCCTCCACACATGGCTAGCGAGCTGGCGGCTAAAGTCCATCCGCAGTCGGCAGTGTTTTAGCTACTTCTAAATCACTTGGCGACAAATAAAGTGAGTTTCTTACAAGTATTATTATCACGAAGCCGGTCCCGGCACACCCCGCTTCGCTGCAGGCCCGCAGGCCACGCCCCCCTCCACACCATGCCTCCTCCTGAGGGCGTTTCAGTGTTATAACTTCACCTTTATCTTTACTTTTTACGCCAAAATGCGTCCGTTCTCCCTTTTCTGTCTACACACTGTGTCTGCTTGTAAGTACTCTGTGTGTGTGCGCGCTGCCGAATATGCTCCTCTGCTCGTTAAACCAGCAACGTCACGACGTGACGACGCGCCCGTCAAATATATGGCGAACCGGTACTTTTCAAACAGAGTATAGTACCGTTTTGGGTTCATTAGTACCGCGATACTCACATTCTTTCTGATGTTCTTCCTGTTTCTCCCATGTAGGATTTTTTTTTTGTATTATTTGTGACATTGCATTTCTTGTCTTGTTCTATTTCGTCTTTTGGATGTACAAGTAACTGTCTGGTTTTTGTGTGAGGTTTAACCGTTGTGTTTTTGGTTCAGTTATTCCCCAAATGTATGGTACTATTGTCTGATTATAAGAACATTTTGAAAAGTATATGAAGAAGAAGACACAATTAACCTTTTTGAGCAATATGTTGACGTTTTCCTGTTATTAACCCCTATCTGCGCGTGTATTACACTTTGTATGTGTTTGTGTGTGATACTGTTTACCTTTGAACCTCAAACTCAATTCCTAATCATGTCAAACGGAGCTATAGGAATACCATAGGTCAGGGGTGTCCAAACTTTTTCCACTGAGGGCCACACACTGAAAAATCAAAGCAAGCGGGGGCCATTTTGATATTTTTTTATTTTTAAAAAAACAATACAATATATGTTTAAAAAAATATACATTGAGGCGTCCACTTAGGCTTGATCAAATAAATATAAAAAATGTGTCATTATCATGCGTCGTCATTGGGATGGTATAGCTCGTTTGGTAGAGCGGCTGTGCCAGCAACTTGAGGGTTTCGGGTTCGATCCCCGCTTCTGCCCCATCGTTGGGCACGACACTTTACCCACCTGTTCCCAGTGTCACCCACACCGGTTTAAAAATGTAACTTATATTGGGTTTCACAATGTAAAGCGCTAGAGAAAAGTGCTATATAAATATAGTTCACTTCACATTATTCAGTATTCTTATTCAAGGTCAATATTAAGTTGTATGCCCTTTTTTGTCAAATAAAATCCTGTTTTCTTATGGAAAAAACACAAAGTATGCAATATTTTCACCCAATAAAAATTTCAAGTGGAATATTTTGGACGATATAATAATTGGAGCCTTAAACAGGTCAATAACTCATAACAACATTGATTTTAATTATTATTTTTTGGGCAATGACACTCAAAAAAAATAAAAAAATTATTGGGGATCCAAAAAGGTCCTGCTCAGTAAAGTTAAAAAAAAATAAATCATACATTTTTTTTTTACTTTTAACACAATTGTCTCAAGATCAACTTCAGGGGCCGTACTTATCAAGCTTCTTAGAGTGCCATTTTACACTTAAGTCCTGAGAATTTGCGAAATTTAGTCCTACTCTCAAACTTAAGAATAAAAGCTTTTTATCAACGTTCTTAAGCCTAAGAATCACTCCTACTCTCCACGATATTTAAGAGACCTTCAGAGGTGTCTTAAGTGGTTAGGAGTTGCCAGCAGGGGATGGCACTGAGGCGAGAGAGACGTGCGCGAACGTTCAGGGAACGGAACAATGTTTTTTGTTTTTTTGATGACGAGCAACTGATCAAATGGTATCGTTTAGACAGAGCGGGTATTATTTTTGTCACAGATTTAATACTTTTCGATTCCTTGTTGATTTCTGCATGTGTCTGCAGTGGGGTAGTATATATAGAGCCACCCACACCAGTTTCAAATTAGTTACCTAATTAATGAATTGGAAAGAAAATGTTATGACAGTAGCGTATGTGTGTGGCCGTGAGGTGAGTGACGTCAGTGAGTGTGTGGGCGAGAGAAGAGAGGGAGCGGTAGCGTGAGTGCCGGCGGGGACTAGTTTGTTTTGTATTATTTTGTAGTTTATTGTCAAAATATACACTCCCATTGTCCACTTAAATATTTCCAAGATATTTCTTTATTCTTAGACAACGGATTCCCTTCCGTGATTGGTCATTTCTATGGACACAGAAATGACGTCACCTAAAATTGCGTTTACGGCACATAGTAATGTCGTAATTCAGCTCTGAGTGTGACACTTAAGATTCAGTCCTACACTTCGCTGAAAGTGTGAGTAAGACGCTTGATAACTAACTTTTAAGTGCAGCTTTCAGCGAAGAATTTATTTACTCTTAAGTCAACTCTTAGCAGACTTCTTAGGAGTAATTCTGAGAAGCTTGATAAGTACGGCCCCAGATCAATTATAATTTTTATTGTTGTTTATGTTTTTTGTTTGTTTGTTTGTTTTAGGCCCTTCTATAAAAAATAAAAACAAATAAAAACTTTGTTTTTTAAATGGCAAACACAAAATATGCAACATTTCCCAAAAAACTATCTCAAAGTGGAATATTCAATGTGATGTAAATGGAGCCTTGAATAAGTCAATAATTCATAATAACATTGATTTTGATTCATTATAAGAAAGAAACAGCCTGCATGGCAACTTTGTGTTATTTGAGTAAACATTGTAACATTTTCTTGTTACATTTCACCTGTTTGCTCTTTTATACCGCTTTTTATGTTTCGATTTTTTTTAATCGTATTATTAAAATGTGCCGTGGGGCCGTTAAAAAATTACCTGCGGGCCGCAAATGGCCCCCGGGCCGCACTTTGGACACCCCTGCCATAGGTCCATTGCATTTTACTCACCGCTTGTCAGACATCTTCCCCAAGCATCCGGTCTGAGATCTCTCTGGCTTTGTTTAAGCACTGTGATGTTTGGTTATTGGGTCTTACTGGGCTGAGGATCCCTTAAGACAACACACACACACACACACACACACACACACACACACACACACACACACACACACACACACACACACACACACACACACACACACACACACACACACACACACATTCTTGTGTTTCTTCCTTCTTGAGACCTCCGAAAAATGCCTACCTCTTTAGGGCCAGCCTTTCTAGATATATAATGATGTGTATTTACAACATTAATAATATATACATACTATGCAAATATTAAAGCTTGTTGTGAAAAATTAGTTGGAATTTCACAAGAACAACTTAGAATCTTGGCAGTAATATAATACAAGTTGTCATTTTACTCAACGCAGGTGAGAATTTTCCAAGAAAAACTGAACATTTGTGCAATATTATGATAAAAGTTGGAATTTTACTCC
>NC_084732.1:100500284-100510284 GCF_033978785.1 Entelurus aequoreus | reverse complement strand
AAACTGGCAGTTAAGTTGCCAGAATAACAAAATAACGTGTACTGTTTTTCCATGAACAATATAATGTTGTAAAAACCAATGGAAATTTAATAGTCAAATTTTAAAAACTGTGGTACTGTTTTTCCATTTACAGTAAAATGTTGTAAAAAAAAATATATATATATACAAAAAACACTATATTTTACAGTAACATTTTGTAAATGTAAAGTTTTTACTGTAAAATTGACAGTCTACTTAAAACAGGGATGTCCAAAGTGCGGCCCGGGGGCCATTTGAGGCCTGCAGGTAATTTTTAACGGCCCCACGGCACATTCTAAAAATACGATAAAAATAAATAAAAAACATAAAAAGTAGTATAAAAGAGTAACAGGTGACAATAAAATGTTGCTATGTTGACTCTATTAACACTAAGCTGTCATGCAGGCTGTTTCTTTCCCTAAAACATAATAATGAATCAAAAACAATGTTATTATGACTTGTTGACCTATTCAAGGCTCCAATTAGGTCACATAAAATATTCCACTTTGAGATAGTTTTGGGGGAAAATGTTGCATATTTTGTGTTTGCCTAATAAAAAACTATGTTTTTTGTTTTTTTTAAAGAAGAGCCTAAAATGAACAAACAATGAACATAATAAACAACAATACAAGTTATAATTGACGGATAGATCTGAAGTTGATCTCGAGACTATTGTGTTAACAGTTTAAAAAAAAAATATATATATATTTTTTAACACTTTACTGAGCAGGACCCTTTTGCATCCCCAATCATTTTAGTGGGACTTTTTTTTTTTTTTTTAAGTGTCATTGCTCAAAAAATAATAATACATTAAAATCAATGTTGTTATGAGTTATGTTATGAGCTCCAATTATTATATAATCTGAAATGTTCCACTTTAAAATTTTATTGGGGGAAAATATTTCATATTTTGTGTTTTTTCCATAAAAAACTGGGTTTTCTTTGACAAAAAGGGCATACAACTTAAATCTAAAAAAAATGACAGATATACCTAATGTTACTCTAGATATTTAAACTTTGAATAATAATAATAATTCCTTTGACAATGGGCCGTGCGGGCCCTAATAATAATACTAAATAATGACATTTTTTTTATTTTTTTGAACCCAAACCCTTTGGAGTCCCCGGTATCAAGCCTGAGTGGAAGCCTAAATGTATATTTTTTATACATATATTGTATTGGTTTTTAATTTTAAAAAATATCAAAATGGCCCCCGCTTGCTTTGATTTTTCAGTGTGCGGCCCTCAGTGGAAAAAGTTTGGACACCCCTGACTTAAAACAATGTATATAATTAATAATTCATACATTATTGGCTGTTACAAGCGGCCCTCTGATGGCAGCCATGTGGCCCTCACTTTGACTTCCCTGATCTACAGCAACAACATTATTTGTCTGAGTGGCTGGACAGGACAGATTGGCCAAAAAAATGCCGTTGATCGCTGGAACGCAGGTGAGCACGGCTGTTGATGGGAAGATGAGGGCTGGCTGGCGTAGGTGGAGCGCTAATGTTTTATCATAGTTCTGTGAGGTCCGGTTGCTGAGTTGCTAAATTAGCCTTAGCGTCGTTAGCAACAGCATTTATAAGCCTTACCAGGCTGAGAATTTTTAACCGTGTAGTTACATGTACATGGTTCAATAGTATTGTTGATCTTCTGTCTATCCTTCCAGTCAGGGGTTTATTTATTTTGTTTCTATCTTCATTTGAGAACGATGCTATCACGTTAGCTCAGTAGCTAAGTGTGTCACCGATGTATTGTCTTGGAGATAAAAGTCACTTTAAATGTCCATTTCGCGTGCTCAACTCTCAGTTTCAAGAGGATATAGTATCCCAGGTGGTTTAAAATACTAATCCGTGATCCACAATACAAAAAGTAGAGAGTACATAGTTCTGTGAGGTCCGGTTGCTAAGTTGCTAAATTAGCCTTAGCGTCGTTAGAAACAGCATTTTTAAGCCTTACCAGGCTGAGAATTTTTAACCGTGTAGTTACATGTCCATGGTTTAATAGCATTGTTGGTCTTCTGTCTATCCTTCCAGTCAGGGGTTTATTTATTTTGTTTCTATCTTCATTTGAGAACGATGCTATCACGCTAGCTCAGTAGCTAAGTGTGTCACCGATGTATTGTCGTGGAGATAAAAGTCACTGTGAATGTCCATTTCGCGTGCTCGACTCTCATTTTCAAGAGGATATAGTATCCGAGGTGGTTTAAAATACAAATCCGTGATCCACAATAGAAAAAGGAGAGAGTGTGGAATCCAATGAGCCAGCTTGTACCTAAGTTACAGTCAGAGCTAACAAAGATACGTCCTGCACTGCCTCTCAAGTCCTTCACTGTAACGTTCCTCATCCACGAATCTTTCATCCTCGCTCAAACTAATGGGGTAATCGTCACTTTCTCGGTCCGAATCTCTCTCGCTCCATTGTAAACAACGGGGAATTGTGAGGAATACTAGCTCCTGTGACGTCACGCTACTTCCACTACAGGCAAGGCTTTTTTTTTATCAGCGAGCAAAAGTTGCGAACTTTATCGTCGATTTTCTCTACTAAATCCTTTTTCAGCAAAAATATGGCAATATCGCAAAATTATCAAGCATGACACATAGAATGGATCTGCTATTCCCGTTTAAATTTAAAAAAATAATTTCAGTAGGCCTTTAAAGAATCATTTTATTGATATTTTTGCGAGTTGGACGATGATAAGCAAGTCATCCAAGTAACTTGAATTCAATTGTGCTACGTTGGCGGTGCCATTTATTTTTGTTGGTCTAACTACTAAAGTTTTGGGTGGCTGGTTATGACTCCTAAAACGTTATTAACGTAAAAAAAACTATAGTAGGGACACGTTTGGGGTTGAGCAAAACACATCCTATCTAATTTGTGATGGGGGGCATAATAAATACTAAATACACCCGTGTACTGCACAGTACTTTGCCAGTACAACACATCTTAAAATATCTGCCTGCGCCCAACTCTAAATTGTGCTCTGCAAAACAATAACCCTCCCTTCACAGTGCACTTCCCTGTGTATGAATCATGTAAATGATGTTTCTGTTGTGTCACAATAGCAGCGTGTGCCCACATATTGTATTTACTGCCTCAAATGTTGCGCTTTCACATCCTCACTAACAACTAGATATTTCACAGCAGCCGCCCTCAAAATAATTACACACAATAATGTACACAAACACGCCATCTGAGACCGTACAGGATGTTACTGTAAGCAAAACATGCTCAGCAACAGCCAGCAAAAAGCATAGATAGGAGCTAAATGCAAGTGTACTGTAATGTACAGTGCAGTATAAATACATTGTAATGTACGATACAGTATAAGTACATTGTAACACGCAGTACACAAAGTGCATTGTTACGTAAAGTACAGCACCGTGTGTAATTTGTAACGTGCAGTACAGTAAGTACATTGTAACGTACAGTAAAGTACAATACTGTAAGTACACTGTAATGTACAGTACAGTAAGTATAGTAGTGTATCGACTTACCAGCTCAATTTGTTGTGGGACATACATTTACTCAAATCCCAATACAGCATACATGCATTGTGTAACATCGTTTTTAAAAAGAAAACGACATAGTTTTTAAAAAGAAAAAACAACAACATACTTTTCAAAAAGAAATCATAACATAATTTTAAAAAAAGAAAACATACTACCTAGTTTTTAAAAAAAAATAAATCATAACATACTTTTTAAAAAGAAAACATATAACCTACTTTTTAAAAAAGAAAGCATAACATAATGTTTATAAAGAAAACATATAACATACTTTTTAAAGAGAACACATGTAACATACTTTTTTTTTTTTAAAGAAAACATACAATGTACTTTTTAAAAAGAAAACATACACATTTAAAAAACAAAAAAAACAAAACACATAATGTACTTTTTAAAAAGAAAGCATAACATACTTTTGAGAAAAAAAAACAAGACATAACATATCTTTGAAAAAGAAAACATAACATACTTTGTAAACAGAAAACATAATACATATTTTAAAAAGAAAACAAAACATACCCGGTACTTTTTAAAAATAAATCATAAAATACTTTTTAAAAAGAAAACGAAACATACTTTTTAAAAATAAATCATAACATAATTTTTAAGAAGAAAACATATAAGGTACTTTTTAAAAAAGAAAGCAAAACATACTTTTGAAAAATAATACAACACACTTTTTAAAAAGAAAGCATACCATACTTTTTTTATAAGGAAAACATATAACATACTTTTTAAAAAGAAAACATACAACATACTTTTTAAAAAGAAAACATATAACATACTTTTGAAAAATAAAACATATATTATACTTTTTAGAAAGAAAACATATAACATACTTTTTAAAAAGAAAGCATGACATACTTTTGAAAAAAACACATATCATACTTTTTAAAAAGAAAACATAATACATAATTTAAGAAGAAAACAAAACTTACTTTTTAGAAAGAAAACATAACATACTTTTGAAAAAGAAAACAAAACATACATTTTAAAAATAAGTCATAACATACTTTTAAAAAATAAAACATACACCATACTTTTAAAAAGAAAACATATTACATAATTTTTAAAAATAAAACATATAACATACTTTTTAAAAAGAAAGCATAACATATTTTTTTAAATAAAACACATACCATACTTTTTAAAAAGCAATCGCAACATACTTTTTAAAAATAAAACATATAACATACTTTAAAAAAATAAAGCATAACATATTTCTAAAAAAATAAAACATATAACATACTTTTTAAAAAGAAAACCTAACATCATTTTTAAAAAGAAAGCGTAACATACTTTTTTTGTTAAAGAAAACATGTAACGTACTTTTGAAAAAGCAATCATAACATACTTTTTAATAAGCAAACACAAAATGTACTTTTTAAAAAGAAAGCATAACATACGTTTTAACATAGTTGCCCGTCTCCCATGCTTTTGTCCAGCTGGGTTGCATCATCTTTTTCACAATCACAAATACTTTATTACTTTATTCATCCTTAGTGATATTTTCATTTTATTCTCATCTTTCTTCTTCTTCTTCCTCTTCTTCATCCTGTTCTTTCCCCCCCACATTTATTTCTTATTCTTACCTTTCTTCTTCTTCTTCCTCTTCCTTCGTTTCTTGTTGTTCTTCTTTTCTTCTTTCTCTTGGTCTCCTTTTTTCTTTATTCTTTTTCGTCTTCTTCTTCTTCTTCCTCTTCCTCCTCATGTTCTTTTCCCCCCCAATTGTTCTTCTTATTCTTCCTCTTCCCATTCTCTTTCTTCTCCTTCCTCTTCTTTTTCCTTCTCCCTTTCACCCTCTCATCTTCCTATTATTCCTCCTCTTATTCTCCCCCCCCACATTTTATTCTTATTATTTTCATTCTTCTTCCTCCTCCTCCTCCTCTTCTCAGTTTATTTTTGTTTTTGTTTTTCTTCTTTCTCTTTTTTGTTTTTTTAATGTTTTTCTTGGTCTCCTTTTTTTCCTTTTTTCTTTATTATTTTTTGTCTTTTTCTTCTTATTATTCCCCTTCTTATTCTTCTTCATCCTCCTCTTCCCCTTCTCTTGTTTCTTTTTGTTCTTAAATGATAAATGGGTTGTACTTGTATAGCGCTTTTCTACCTTCAAGGTACTCAAAGCGCTTTGACACTATTTCTACATTCACCCATTCACACACACATTCACACACTGATGGAGGGAGCTGCCATGCAAGGCGCTAACCAGCAGCCATCAGGAGCAAGGGTGAAGTGTCTTGCCCAAGGACACAACGGGCGTGACTAGGATGGTAGAAGGTGGGGATTGAACCCCAGTAACCAGCAACACTCCGATTGCTGACACGGCCACTCTACCAACTTCGCCACGCCGTCCCTCTTTTTCCTCTTTCTCTTTTTCGTTTATTTTTCTTTTTCTTCTTACTCTCCTTTGTTTCCCTTCATTATTTTTCCTTTTCCTTTTCTTTTTCTTTTTCCTTTTCTTATTCTTATTCTTATTTTTCATCTTCTTCTTCTTCCTCTTCTTCCTTGTCCTGTTTTCCCCCCACATGTTCTTCTTATTCTTCCTCTTCCCATTCTCCTTCTTCTCCTTCCTCTTCTTTTTCCTTCTCCCTTTCGCCCTCTCATCTCCCCATTATTCCTCCTCTTGTTCTTTCTTCCCCCCACATTTTATTCTTATTATTTTCATTCTTCTTCCTCCTCCTCCTCTTCTCGGTTTATTTTTCTTTTTCTTTTTCTTCTTTCTCTTTTTTTTTTTTTTTTTTCTTCTTGGTCTCCTTTTTTTCCCTTTTTTGTTTTTTGTTTATTTTTTTGGTCTTTTTCTTCTCCTTCTTCCTCTTTCCTCCTCCTGTTCTTTTTTCCCTGCATTTTCCTCCTTATTCTTCCCCTTCTTCTTCTTCCTCCTCTTCCTCTTCCTTTGTTTATTTTTGTTTTTCTTTTTCCTCTTTCTCTTTTTTGTTTCTTTTTCTTTTTCTTCTTATTCTCCTTTTTTCCCTTTATTCTTTTTCCTTTTCTTTTTCGTTTTATTTTTTCTTTTCTTATTCTTATTCTTATGTTTCATCTTCTTCTTCTTCCTCTTCTTCCTCCTCCTGTTTTTCCCCACATTGTCTTCTTATTCTTCCTCTTTCCTCCTCCCTCTTCTTTTCTCTCCTCCTTTTCACCCTGACATCTTCCTTTTCTTCCGCCTATTCTTCCTCCTCCTCCTCTTCTCCTCCTTCTTCTTCTTTTCCCTCCTCCTTTTCGCCCTCCCATCTTCCTTCTCTTCCTCCTATTCTTCCTCCTCCTCCTCTTTTCCTCCTTTTTACCCTGTCATCTTCCTCTTCTTCCTCCTATTCTTCCTCATCCTCCTCTTCTCCCCCTTCCTCTTTTTCCCTCCTCATTTTTGCCCTCCCATCTTCCTTTTCTTCCTCCTCCTCCTCCTCTTCTCCTCCTTCCTCTTCTTTTCCCCTCCTCCTTTTCGCCCTCCCATCTTCCTTCTCTTCCTCCTATTTTTCCTCCTCCTCCTCCTTTTCACCCTGTCATCTTCCTTTTCTTCCTCCTATTCTTCATCCCTCTCCTCTTCTCCTCCTTCCTGTTCTTTTCCCTCCTCCTTTTCGCCCTCCCATCTTCCTTCTCTTCCTCCTCCTCCCCTTCTCCTCCGCCCTCTTCTTTTCCCTCCTCCTTTTCGCCCTCCCATCTTCCTTCTCTTCCTCCTCCTCCTCTTCTTCCTCTCTCACGCCACATACTCAAAGGTATTCTCTGACTTCAAAAAGAAAAGGCTTGTTACCTCCAAATACTGCAGGTGGGCTGCAGTAAAAAGTGGACATCCATCCGGAAGCCCAAAGCCAAAAGTCAGCTGCAGTATGACGCACTACTTCCTCTTGCACCTTCTCTGAAGGTCATTGCGGCCATTAGCTGGATCAGCCTAAAACTCACCTCACCATTACAGTTCGCCCCGCTTCTCCCGAGAAGTCTAAATGTGTCCTCAAAGCCGAGGTGCCAACTAGGTAACTAAAAAGTGATCACATTATCTCCGCCGGTGTGAGCCGTCCGTCAAACTAACACGCTTCTTTTTATCCTGGGCCTGATCCTCCCATTCCCTGTTTTATTAACAATGGGGCTGCTGGCTGGTGATAACTGGTCACTCCTCCAGGCGTTGAAAGGCAAGGACACTCTATTATCCTCGCCAGATGGATGGGCTGAAATATTGCCGGCAAGTGTCAAAGCTTGCTGTAGGAGCTCCTGCTCGCTTAAAAGCCCTTTGTCTCTGACAAGGAGAGAAATTAGTGACAGTGGCAGCTTTCCGGATACTGATAGGCTTCTTTGAATGCCAGATGTGGGGAAAGTGTGTCAGGGAATCCACAAAATACTCCTTCTTTGCTGTGGATAAAAAAGGCCTTCGTGGAAAACTGCTACGTTATTGTTGGTGCGGTTCTTTAAATCCCTAAAACCCTCCCGTTCTTCCCAAGTGGTGCAAGGGTGTGAAGAAAGAAGGGAATAAAGTGGCAGAAGTAGACAATAAGTAGACTTCCAGTCTTTCCCACAGATTGGCATTATTCTTATTATTCTTATTATTCTTATTATTATTATTATTATTATTATTATTATTATTATTATTATTATTATTATTATTATTTATGTTTATGTTATTATTATTATTGTTAAGTGTGTGGAGAAAGAATGGAACAAAATGTCTGAAGTGTGCCTCCTACAAAAAGTAGATTTCCAGTCTTTCCCACATATTGACATTATTATTATTATTATTATTATTATTATTATTATTATTATTATTATTATTATTATTATTGTTACTATTATTTATATTATTAGTATTATTAAGTGTGTGAAGAAAGAAGGGAACAAAGTGTCTGAAGTGTGCCTCCTACAATAAGTATAATTCCAGTCTTTCCCATAGATTGGCAATATGATGATGATGATTATTATTATTATTATTATTATTATTATTATTATTATTATTAGTTGTAGTATTATTATTAGTATTATTATTAGTATTATTAGTATTATTTATATTATTATTATTAAGTGTGTGGAGAAAGAAAGGAATAAAATGTCTGAAGTGTGCCTCCTACAAAAAGTAGATTTCCAGTCTTTCCCACATATTGACATTATTATTATTATTATTATTATTATTATTATTATTATTATTATTATTATTATTGTTATTATTATTTATATTATTAGTATTATTAAGTGTGTGAAGAAAGAAGGGAACACAGTGTCTGAAGTGTGCCTCCTACAATAAGTATAATTCCAGTCTTTCCCATAGATTGGCAATATGGTTATTATTATTATTATTATTATTATTATTATTATTATTATTATTATTATTAGTTATATTATTATTATTAAGTGTGTGGAGAAAGAAGGGAATAAAATGTCTGAAGTGTGCCTCCTACAAAAAGTAGATTTCCAGTCTTTCCCACATATTGACATTATTATTATTATTATTATTATTATTATTATTATTATTATTATTATTATTATTATTATTATTATTATTATTATTATTATTAATATTATTATTTATATTATTAGTATTGTTAAGTGTGTGAAGAAAGAAGGGAACAAAGTGTCTGAAGTGTGCCTCCTACAATAAGTATAATTCCAGTCTTCCCCATAGATTGGCAATATGATGATTATTATTATTATTATTATTATCATTATTATTATTATTATTATCATTATTATTATTATTATTAGTAGTAGTAGTAGTAGTAGTAGTATTTATATTATTATTATTATTAAGTGTGTGGAGAAAGAAGGGAACAAAATGTCTTCTACAAAAAGTAGATTTCCAGTCTTTCCCACATATTGACATTATTATTATTAGTAGTAGTATTACTATTATTATCATTATTATTATTATTATTGTTAAGTGTGTGAAGAAAGAAGTCGCAGTCGTGCAGCGTTTTTTTACTTGTGTGTGATATCATGTGCGATACAAGCAGTCGTGCAGCGTTTTTACTTGTGTGTGATATCATGTGCGATACAAGCAGTTGTGCAGCGTTTTTACTTGTGTGTGATGTCATGTGCGATACAAGCGGTCCTACAGAGTGCTGACTTGTGTGTGATGTCATGTGCGATACAGGCTGTCATGCAGTGTGTTAACTTGTGTGTGACATCATGTGCGATGCAAGCAGTCGTGCAGCGTTTTTTACTTGTGTGTGATATCATGTGCGATACAAGCAGTCGTGCAGCGTTTTTACTTGTGTGTGATATCATGTGCGATACAAGCAGTTGTGCAGCGTTTTTACTTGTGTGTGATATTATGTGCGATACAAGCAGTCACGCAGCGTGTTTTCTTGTGTGTGATATCATGTGCGATACAAGCGGTCCTGCAGAGTGCTTAGTTGTGTGTGATTAATGTGAGATACAAGAAGTCCTGCAGAGTGTTTACTTGTGTGTGATATCATGTGCAATGCAAGCAGTCTTGCATTGTGTTTACTTGTGTGTGCTATCACTTGCGATACAAGCAGTCCTGCAGAGTGTTTACTTGTGTA
>NC_084732.1:100492784-100495284 GCF_033978785.1 Entelurus aequoreus | reverse complement strand
TTTAAAGCAATGAAAAGTTGTTTCAAGTGTAACGTCTAAATATAACTGTACTAATGTATGTTAGAGTTTGACTTGGAACATGTGCTTTTGTAAGTTTTGCAAACACAAAATGTAAGTTTTTCCCCCAGAATAACAGTATTGTGCTTAAAATCCAGAGAAATTGTGTCTAAAGCAATAAAAAGTTGTTTCATGCCAGATGTCTAAATATGTCAGAGTTCTGTTGGAACATGTGCCTTTTTTTATTTTATTTTTTTATTTTTTATTTTTTTTTATAATGTCCTGCCCAGCTTCTCAGGCAAATCAGTAGATGCCCATATCAGCTGTTAATAAATAAATAAATAAATAAAAATATAATTAAAAAAAAAAATTAAAAAAAAAAAAAAAAAAGGAACATGTGCCTTTGCAAGGTTCGCAAACACAAAAATTACTTTTTTTTTTCTCAAAGTGACGTTATTGGTCGTAGAATCCCGAGAAAATGTGTTTAAAGCAATGAAAAGTTGTTTTCATAATAACTCTTGAACCTAACAAATTCGTAAAATCAGAACGCAATCCAAAACATCACAAACTGCTGAACAAACTGTTGTGAGTTCAGGCCACCTGACCATCCCAAGTCCTGGAGGGAGTGTTGAGACCAAGGGATGCTAGTTTATTGTTCTCTGCAGCTAAAGACGTGTGTAGCTGACATCAACAACGACAACAAGGCGTTTAACATCATTACCCCAATTATTCCAGACTAAGGCCGGGCTTGATTTCGCTGACCAGATTTTCCTGCGCTCAAGTGCTGGTTCTTGACACGGAGACCCCCATGGGCTTCCCGTAGAAGACGGCTTGATTTGGCTAATTGCTAGCGAAGCTGCTAATTGGGACTATGGAAAAAAAAAAAAAACAGCAATGGAGAATCACAAAGACGCTCTCTTGGGAAATATGTTTGTTCAACCTCATTTTTTACCTTTGCACATTGTTTGTTTTTTAGTCAAATTAGAACACGTACCTTTGTTGTCATAACTAAATGCCCAGCAGAGACGTGCATTATGAAAACAAACATATAGGCTTAAAGCAGTGCACACAATGTTGTTTGAAATTGGAATTCCTTCCGGAGCACAGCACAGTACAATATTAGCTCATTGTGGGGAAGGTTTGGCTCCTTAGAACAGGGGGGTGGGGGGGGTCCAAACTGTGGCCCGGAGACGTCATGAGTTTTATAATGGATTCTTGCCCGCAGGAGACTGCCTCTGCTATGTTGTGGTCTACATGAATTTTACCTGGTCAATGGCCTTTTATTATGATCTTAATGAGCATCATTTATTCATTGATTTATCTCATGCAAACAACCTTCCCTAGTCATGGTACAAGAAAAAATATCCAACCAACACAAAATGTCAACAGACATGGTCCCTGAGTTTATATATATATATATATATATATATATATATATATATATATATATATATATATATATATATATATATATATATATATATATATATATATATATATATATATATATATATATATATATATATATATATATATATATATATAAACACATGGGTAAATGTGTATTGTTTTTTTGAAATTGTACCATCATGCTTTGTAAGGGATTTAAATGGGTCTAATAAAAATTTAAAAAAAGGAGCATGAATGTTTTTATATTTTCCACAAAGTTCAGTGGCCATGTCTGTTGACGTTTTGTTTTAGCTGGATTTTTTTTTGTACCATGACTAGGGGGGGTTGTTTGCATTAGGTCACAAAATAAATGCTGTGCATTAAGATCATAATAATAGGTCATTGATTTACGTATATGTGTATATATATATATATATATGTATGTGTATACATAAATATGTACATGTAGATATGTATATATCTGTATATGTATATATGTACATTTATATATGTGTATATGTATATATATGTGTATATTTATATATATTTTTTACATATATACACATTATGTATGTATGTATATGTATATATACATGTATTTAAGTACATGTATGTGTATATACAGTATATATACACATATACATGTACATATATATATATATATATATATATATATATATATATATATATATATATATAAATAAACATATATATATATATGTATATATGTATATATGTATATATATATATATTAATATATATATATATATATATATATATATATATATATATATATATATATATATATATATATATATATACATAAACATATATATATATATATATATATATATATATATATATATATATATATATATATATATATATATACATAAACGTATATATATATATAAAAATATATATATACATATATATATATACATATATATATATATATATATATATATATATATATATATATATATATATATATATATATATATATATATATATATATATATATATATATATATATATATATATATATATATATATATATATATATTAGGGGTGTCCGATAATGGCTTTTTGCCGATATCCGATATTCCGATAT
>NC_084732.1:100432784-100487784 GCF_033978785.1 Entelurus aequoreus | reverse complement strand
GGTTGGATGAAATAAGACTTTGAAGTATATTTTCTGTTTGAAGGATACTGTGGGGGATTTTCATTCATGCCCATTTTTTGGTCTTTCAGGTCATGCAGTTGTGGTGGGGAAGTTCTCGCTACCCCAAAAATATTGTGAAAATGTGTTTTTAGTGGACTGGTGTTACCCAACTCTGACATTGTTCCGATAAATATATCGATAAATGCATAAATATGTATGTATAAGACTTTTAAAGTCATTTTGATAGTAGGCTAATATAGCTAATATAGACACTTACAACATGTGTTGTCTTCATTATAACACTTATATAATACTTTTAAAGTCATTTTGATAGTAGGCTAATATAGCTGAAATAGACACTTACACCATGTGTTGTCTTCATTATAACACTCTTATAAGACTTTTAAAGTCATTTTGATAGTAGGCTGAAATAGCTAATATAGACACTTACACCATGTGTTGCCTTCATTATAACACTTAAATAAGACTTTTAAAGTAATTTTGATAGTAAGCTAACATAGACACTTACATCATGTGTTGTCTTCATTATAACACTTAAATAAGAATTTTAAAGTCATTTTGATAGTAGGCTAATATAGACACTTACACCATGTGTTGCCTTCATTATAACACTTAAATAAGACTTTTAAAGTCATTTTGATAGTAAGCTAACATAGACACTTACATCATGTGTTGTCTTCATTATAACACGTATATATGACTTTTAAAGTCATTTTGATAGTAGGCTAATATAGCTAATATAGACACTTACATCATGTGTTGTCTTAATTATAACACTTAAATAAGACTTTTAAAGTCATTTTGATAGTAGGCTAATATAACTAATATAGACACTTACATCATGTGTTGTTTTCATTATAACACTTATATAAGACTTTCAAAGTCATTTTTGATAGTAGGCTAATATAACTAATATAGACACTTACAACATGTGTTGTCTTCTTTATAACACTTATATAAGACTTTTAAAGTCATTTTGATAGTAGGCATACACAACTAATATAGACACTTACAACATGTGTTGCATTCATTATAACACTTATATAGGAATTTTTAAGTCATTTTGATAGTAGGCTAATATAACTAACATAGACACTTATGTCAAGCGTTGTCTTCATTATAACACTTAAATAATACTTTTAAAGTCATTTTGATAGTAGGCTAATATAACTAATATAGACACTTATGTCAAGCGTTGTCTTTATTATAACACTTATATAAGAATTTTAAAGTCATTTTGATAGTAGGCTAATATAGCTAATATAGACACTTACATCATGTGTTGTCTTCATTATAACACTTAAATAAGACTTTTAAAGTCATCTTGATAGTAGGCATACACAACTAATATAGACACTTATGTCAAGCGTTGTCTTCATTATAACACTTAAATAAGACTTTTAAAGTCATCTTGATAGTAGGCATACACAACTAATATAGACACTTATGTCAAGCGTTGTCTTCATTATAACACTTATATAAGAATTTTAAAGTAATTTTGATAGAAGGCTAATAGAGCTAATATAGACACTTACACCATGTGTTGTCTTCATTATAACACTTATATAAGACTTTTAAAGTCATTTTGATAGTAGGCTGACATAGCTAACATAGACACGTCATGCGTTGTTTTCATTATAACAATTATATAAGACTTTTGAAGTCATTTTTGAGAGTAGGCTAATATAACTAATATAGACACTTACATCATGTGTTGCCTTCATTATAAAACTTATATAAGACTTCCAAAGTAATTTTGATAGTAGGCTAATACAGCTAATATAGACACTTACACCATGTGTTGCATTCATTACAACACGTATATAAGAATTGTTAAGTCATTTTGATAGTAGGCTAATATAACTAACATAGACACTTATGTCAAGCGTTGCCTTCATTATAACACTTATATAAGAATTTTAAAGTTATTTTGATAGTAGGCTGAAATAGCTAATATAGACACTTACATCATGTGTTGTCTTCATTATAACACATAAATAAGACTTTTAAAGTCATTTTGATAGTAGGCTAATATAACTAATATAGACACTTATGTCAAGCGTTGTCTTCATTATAACACTTATATAATAATTTTAAAGTAATTTTGATAGTAGGCTGATATAACTAATATAGACACTTACATCATGTGTTGCCTTCATTATAACACTTATATAATACTTTTAAAGTCATTTTGATAGTAGGCTAATACAGCTAATATAGACACTTACAACATGTGCTGCATTCATTATAACTCTTAAATAAGACTTTTAAAGTCATTTTGATAGTAGGCTAATATAACTAATATGGACACTTACATCATGTGTTGCATTCATTATAACACTTATATAAGACTTTCAAAGTCATTTTTGATAGTAGGCTAATATAACTAATATAGACACTTACATCATGTGTTGTCTTCATTATAACACTTATATAAGACTTTTAAAGTCATTTTGATAGTAGGCTAATACAGCTAATATAGACACTTACAACATGTGTTGCATTCATTATAACTCTTAAATAAGACTTTTAAAGTCATTTTGATAGTAGGCTAATATAACTAATATAGACACTTACATCATGTGTTGCCTTCATTATAACACTTATATAAGACTTTTAAAGTCATTTTGATAGTAGGCTAATACAGCTAATATAGACACTTACAACATGTGTTGCATTCACTATAACTCTTAAATAAGACTTTTAAAGTCATTTTGATAGTAGGCTAATATAACTAATATAGACACTTACATCATGTGTTGCATTCATTATAACACTTATATAAGACTTTCAAAGTCATTTTTGATAGTAGGCTAATATAACTAATATAGACACTTACATCATGTGTTGTCTTCATTATAACACTTATATAAGACTTCTAAAGTAATGTTAATAGTAGGCTAATACAGCTAATATAGACACTTACAACATGTGTTGCATTCATTATAACACGTATATAACAATTTCTAAGTCATTTTGCTAGTAGGCTAATATAACTAATATAGACACTTACATCATGTGTTGTCTTCATTATAACACTTAAATAAGACTTCTAAAGTAATTTTGATAGTAGGCTAATACAGCTAATATAGACACTTACAACATGTTTTGCATTCATTATAACACGTATATAAGAATTTTTAAGTCATTTTGATAGTAGGCTAATATAACTAACATAGACACTTATGGCAAGCGTTGCCTTCATTATAACGCTTATATAAGACTTCTAAAGTAATTTTGATAGTAGGCTAATACAGCTAATATAGACACTTACAACATGTGTTGCATTCATTATAACACTTATATAAGACTTTTGAAGTCATTTGATAGTAGGCTGATATAGACACTTACATTATGTGTTGTCTTCATTATAACACTTATATAAGACTTTTAAAGTCATTTTGATAGTAGGCTTATATAGCTAATATAGACACTTACATCATGTGTTGCCTTCATTATAACACTTATATAAGACTTTTAAAGTCATTTTGATAGTAGGCTTATATAGCTAATATAGACACTTACAACATGTGTTGCATTCATTATAACTCTTATATAAGACTTTTAAAGTAATTTTGATAGTAGGCTAATATAGCTAATATAGACACTTACATCATGTGTTGTCTTCATTATAACACTTATAAACGACTTTTAAAGTCATTTTGATAGTAGGCTAATATAACTAATATAGACACTTACGTCATGCGTTGTCTTCATTATAACACTTATATAAGACTTTTAAAGTCATTTTGATAGTAGGCTGAAATAGCTAATATAGACACTTACAACAAGTGTTGCATTCATTATAACACGTATATAAGAATTTTTAAGTCATTTTGTAGGCTAATACAGCTAATATAGACACTTACAACATGTGTTGTCTTCATTATAACATGTATATAAGACGTTTAAAGTCATTTTGATAGTAGGCTAATACAGCTAATATAGACACTTACATCATGTGTTGCCTTCATTATAACACTTATATAAGACTTTTAAAGTCATTTTGATAGTAGGCTGATATAGACACTTACATTATGTGTTGTCTTCATTATAACACTTATATAAGACTTTTAAAGTCATTTTGATAGTAGGCTTATATAGCTAATATAGACACTTACATCATGTGTTGTCTTCATTATTACATTTATATAAGGATTTACATTTTTTGTGACTCCAGACAGATTTTATTTTGTATTTTTGGTCCAATATGGCTCTTTCAACATGTTGGGTTGCCGACCCCTGGTCTAGAACAACAACAACAACAACAACAACAACAACAAAAACAACAACAACATCACATGACCGCACGTCGCTGAAGGACAACACTTTGCGAGTGCATCAATTGTCTTCCTGCCTCCCGTGGAACCGTGGAGGAAAGTGAACGTATAAATACTTCTCGACGCGGACGATTATGATGACAATGCAGTGGGAAATCTCCCCGCACAATCACTTCTCTTGCGTATGGCTTTTCCTAATCCCGGTATATGTTGTCATGACCTACTTTACTTGTGACATTTTTGGGTGAATATCCCTCACATGCTAATCCTTCAACAGAATGAAGAA
Organism: Entelurus aequoreus; assembly: GCF_033978785.1. Taxonomy (NCBI): domain Eukaryota; kingdom Metazoa; phylum Chordata; class Actinopteri; order Syngnathiformes; family Syngnathidae; genus Entelurus; species Entelurus aequoreus. The sequence goes on along the minus strand of NC_084732.1, from coordinate 100,483,197 downwards.
GAACCCTTGAAGCATCATTGACCTATTTTAAGCAACATTAAAAAAACACGCTTTTGTTTTGAAGGAGCCTTCCAGGCCACTCTGTCAGTCTGCTAACTGAACCCTCGTTACTGTTAGCAGTACCCCGTCCATTTCTCCGACAATAGGCTTCCAGGGCGCTTGTGTCTCATTTTGATTAAGGCAAGTTACGGAGACTCGTTCTTTTTTTCATTTTTTCCCCTCAAATATGTAAATCCTGCTGCTTCTCGGCTGGAATATTTGATTCAAGTAACACTTACGCAACAGCTCGGGGTGGGGGGGGGGGGGGGCCTTTAAAAGTGTAATTCTTATGGTACAACCCTTAAATTGTTTCACAAGGGCGGTACTGACCTTGAGCAGTCGGACGGGATGAATCCCGGCAGATTGTATTCTGATTGGATTATGCGCTTAATCTGCAACACTTTGCATGCCTGCAGTCTGCACGTTGCTTGAAAACACAATCATGGCTGGCGGACTGAAGTGAAACCATCTGCACACCTGGGCAGTGCACTTAGGGCCTGATCCACTGAAGGTGTGTGTGTACTGCACATACAGGGGTGGTCCAGAGTCGGGACCCAGGGTGGACCGCTCACCTGTGCATCAGTTGGGGACATTTCTGTGCTGCTGACCCGTCTCCACTCAGGATGTTCTCCTGCTGGCCCCACTATGGACTTGACTCTCACTATTATGTTAGATCCACTATGGACTGGACTCTCACTATTATGTTAGATCCACTATGGACTGGACTCTCACTATTATGTTAGATCCACTATGGACTGGACTCTCACTACTATGTTAGATCCACTATGGACTGGACCCTCACTATTATGTTAGATCCACTATGGACTGGACTCTCACTACTATCAGTGGTCCTCTACCCCCAATCAGGAGAGGAGCTGAGAGATTCAGTAGACTTTACTCGCTGAATGAGTGGCTATCAAGTGCACTTCTTGCTCGTTCAATGCATTTTATTGACAATTTTAGCTTTTTCTGGGACCGCAGGCATCTTTTTAAGGCAGACGGACTTTGCCTGAATAAGATGGGAGTAAAGCTATTCATGAACAACATGTTTCACTTCCTGCATCTTGCATCTATCATCACTGCCAAGGACAAGAGACAAGAGGAGCCACAGAGGAAGGAAGACACAACACAGCCTATCAGGAACGTCGAAGGAGGACCGCCACTGCAAAAGGAGAACGTCGACCATGAGATACACCAGAGCAAAGAGGAGAGGTGTCTATCCTCCTCTACCGCCCCTCCCTCCATTCTGAATGCATGTGAAGATCCCTCCCCCACATCCCCCAAGCCATCCACGTCTCCATCTTTCTCCCTCCCTCAAGTAGACCTTTCTCCCCCCTTCTCCCCCTTGGAGTTCCGGGAGCTACCCCCACTCACGCCCCACCCTACTCAGATTTTTACCCCCCTAGATCATCACTCACCTCCACCACCCCCCTCCACGAAGGCGTGCTCCACAACCCCCCAGCCATACTTCACCTTTCTCACGCCAACCCCTTACACGCCCTCAACGTCCACCTTCAGTAGTTCGTCCCAGCTCTGACGCTGCTCACTCCCCCTCCCCTTACGGCAAACCCCGCCTCGCTCTGACAGCAGTCCTGAATATTTCTGATACAGAAAAGGGTTCAGCAGTAGACCACATTATCAGCTGGGCCCAAGGTTGCCTACATCAAATCATGGCACCTTCTACATCCCTGTTGTGACTACCAAGAGAGTAAACATTGGGAAACTTAGCCACCCTGCTAACCTAAACAATCTCATTCCTATTATCTCCAAATCAAAGCCAACATCGAAGCCTGTCAATAACACCATCAGGATGGGTCTGCTCAATGTCAGGTCTCTGAATAGCAAATCATTTTTAGTCAATGATTTTATTAGCACTTCTAAACTTGACTTTATGTTTTTAACTGAAACATGGCTGGAACAAAATAACAGTGCAAGCATTCTGATCGAGACAGCACCCCCCAACTATAACTTCATTGATATATGTAGATCGGGAAAAGAGGTGGAGGGGTTGCTGCTATATTTAAAAACATGTTTCAGGGGAAACAGATGTCACTCGGTGAGTTTACATCATTTGAATACCTGTGTGCTGTGTTGAAATGCTCTCCCAAAATTCTCTTGTTAATTATCTACAGGCCACCTAAATATTCTGCAAATTTTTTTGATGATTTTACTGAACTATTGTCTAGCATCTCCACTGACTTTGACTGCCTGGTTATAACTGGTGATTTTAATTTTCATATTGACGATTTAAATGACAAGGGCGCAAAAGAACTTTTTACTATTTTAGACACATTTGAACTGTCTCAACATGTGAAAGAGGCTACACATTATAAGGGACACACCCTGGACCTGATTATCACAAAAGGTCTCAATGTTTCTGATGTTCTTGTGATTGATCCTTCATTGTCTGATCATTTCTGTGTTTTCTTTAATATTTCTGTAATTCCGGACACACAAACAGAATCAAAGAATGTCAAAAAGCGGTACATAAATGAACATGCTAATGTCCTCTTTAAAAACGCCATCTCCTCACTACCACCTCTAAACCCATGTCATGCTGATGATCTTGTAAGCAACTTTAATTCCAAAATTGTGAATATCATAGATATCATTGCACCTGTTACAGTTAAAACGATTTCTGGCAAGCAAAAGGCACCCTGGAGAAAATCTGCTGCTGTAACAGCCCAGAGAAGAGAGTGCAGGAAGGCTGAACGAATCTGGCGGAATACAAAACTTCATATTCACCATGACATCTATAAAGAGAGCCTCCAGGCCTACAATTTAGTCTTAAAAAGTGCTAGAGAAACATTCTTCTCCAATATCATAAACAGCAACACAAATAAGGCCAAAACCCTATTCACAATCGTTGACAGACTGACTAAACCCCCAACACAAATACCAGCCGAACTCCATTCCACGCAGAAATGCAATGACTTTGCATTCTTTTATACTGATAAAATTGAAGGCATCAGACGCACCATCAATATCTCAAGTAAAAAAGTTGGATCACCACCCCGTTTAGGCAAAAGTAACACAGCAATGATGGCAAGCTTTAATGCCATAGACTCTAAAACTCTAGTGGAAACGGTGACAGCTCTAAAGTCATCCACCTGCTGCCTTGATGTTTTACCTACCAACTTCTTTAAGAATGTTTTTGACTGCCTATCAACAGACATCTTGCAAATAGTTAATAATTCTATTAAATCGGGCAATTTCCCGAAGGCTTTCAAAACTGCAGTCATTAAACCTCTTCTAAAAAAGCAGAGCCTAGATGCCTCTGTTATCAACAACTACAGACCAATTTCAAATCTACCATTCATAAGTAAAATAATTGAGAAAGTTGTCCTCCAACAACTAAATCACTTCTTGGCTTCTACTGGCTGCCACAACAACTTCCAGTCAGGATTTCGACCTCTTCATAGCACAGAGACGGCCCTTCTTAAAGTTATAAATGACATCCGTCTAAACACAGACTCTGGCAAAACTTCAGTATTAATGCTTTTGGACCTCAGTGCTGCATTTGACACTGTCGACCACTCAATACTTTTGGACAGGTTGGAAAACTGGGTGGGGATCTCAGGCACAGTTTTAAGCTGGTTCAAGTCATATCTACAAGATAGGAACTATTTTGTTTCCATTGGTGACTTTGTATCAGAACCAACCAACGTAACGTGTGGAGTCCCCCAAGGTTCAATCTTGGGGCCGACTTTATTTAACATCTATATGCTCCCACTAGGACAAATCATGCTAAATAATAACATTGACCATCATTGCTATGCCGATGACACCCAAATCTATGTAGCGCTATCACCAAATGACTATCGCCCCATAGATCTTCTGTGCCAGTGCATTGAGCAAGTCAAACACTGGATGTGCCAAAATTTCCTACAACTAAATGAAGATAAAACTGAGATAATTGTTTTTGGTGCTAAAAAAGAAAGGTTTAAAGTCATCCAACACCTTCAATCACTGTCCCTGAAAACCTCAAATAAAGCCAGAAATCTTGGGGTTATTTTAGATTCTGATTTACATTTCGACAGTCACATCAAATCAGTAACAAAATCGGCCTACTATCACCTCAAAAATGTAAAAAGACTTAGAGGGCTCATGTCAGCTCAAGACTTAGAAAAACTTGTACATGCCTTTATTACCAGTAAGCTAGACTATTGTAATGGTCTCCTTGCAGGTCTTCCCAAAAAAACTGTCAGGCAGCTACAGCTTGTTCAGAACGCTGCTGCTAGAGTTCTAACAAAGACCAAAAAATGTGAGCACATTACACCAATTCTTAAATCCTTACATTGGCTCCCTGTACATCAGAGAATAGATTTCAAAATCCTCCTGCTCACATATAAATCACTACATGGTCTAGGGCCCAAGTATATTACTGATATGCTCCCACTATATACGCCCTCTAGATCACTAAGATCTTCTGAGACCAATCTGTTAGCGGTTCCAAGAGTAAACTCAAATCAAGGGAGATCATCATTCAGTCACTATGCAACACATAGCTGGAATAAACTTCCTGAAGATGTCAGACTCTCCCCAACTCTCACTACTTTTAAAACTAGACTGAAGACTTTTATGTTCACCTTAGCTTTCAGCTAAATCTTTTAATCTTTTAACTTTTAACGTCTGCACTGTTTTTATTTTTATTGTCTGCATTTTAATTTTGCTTTTATTTTCTTTCATTTCACTTTGTTGTCTGTGAAGCACTTTGAGTCTGCCTTGTGTATGAAAAGCGCTATACAAATAAAGTTGCCTTGCCTTGCCTTGCCTACTATGTTAGATCCACTATGGACTGGACTCTCACTATTATGTTAGATCCACTATGGACTGGACTCTCACTATTATGTTAGATCCACTATGGACTGGACTCTCACTATTATGTTAGATCCACTATGGACTGGACTCTCACTACTATGTTAGATCCACTATGGACTGGACTCTCACACTATTATGTTAGATCCACTATGGACTGGACTTTCACTATTATGTTAGATCCACTATGGACTGGACTCTCACTATTATGTTAGATCCACTATGGACTGGACTCTCACTATTAATTTAGATCCACTATGGACTGGACTCTCACTATTATGTTAGATCCAATATGGACTGGACTCTCACTATTATGTTAGATCCACTATGGACTTGACTCTCACTATTATGTTAGATCCACTATGGACTGGACTTTCACTATTATGTTAGATCCACTATGGACTGGACTCTCACTATTATGTTAGATCCAATATGGACTGGACTCTCACTATTATGTTAGATCCAATATGGACTGGACTCTCACTATTATGTTAGATCCACTATGGACTGGACTCTCACTATTATGTTAGATCCACTATGGACTGGACTCTCACTACTATGTTAGATCCACTATGGACTGGACCCTCACTATTATGTTGGATCCACTATGGACTGGACTCTCACTACTATGTTAGATCCACTATGGACTGGACTCTCACTATTATGTTAGATCCACTATGGACTGGACTCTCACACTATTATGTTAGATCCACTATGGACTGGACTCTCACTATTATGTTAGTTCCACTATGGACTGGACTCTCACACTATTATGTTAGATCCACTATGGACTGGACTCTCAAACTATTACGTTAGATCCACTATGGACTGGACACTCACTATTATGTTAGATCCACTATGGACTGGACTCTCACTACTATGTTAGATCCACTATGGACTGGACTCTCACTATTATGTTAGATCCACTATGGACTGGACTCTCACTATTATGTTAGATCCACTATGGACTGGACTCTCACTATTATGTTAGATCCACTATGGACTGGACTCTCACTATTATGTTAGATCCACTATGGACTGGACTCTCACACTATTATGTTAGATCCACTATGGACTGGACTCTCAAACTATTACGTTAGATCCACTATGGACTGGACACTCACTATTATGTTAGATCCACTATGGACTGGACTCTCACACTATTATGTTAGATCCACTATGGACTGGACTGTCACACTATTATGTTAGATCCAGTATGGACTGGACTCTCACTACTATGTTAGATCCACTATGGACTGGACTCTCACTATTATGTTAGATCCACTATGGACTGGACTCTCACTATTATGTTAGATCCACTATGGACTGGACTCTCACACTATTATGTTAGATCCACTATGGACTGGACTCTCACTATTATGTTAGATCCACTATGGACTGGACTCTCACACTATTATGTTAGATCCACTATGGACTGGACTCTCACACTATTATGTTAGATCCACTATGGACTGGACTCTCACTATTATGTTAGTTCCACTATGGACTGGACTCTCACACTATTATGTTAGATCCACTATGGACTGGACTCTCAAACTATTACGTTAGATCCACTATGGACTGGACACTCACTATTATGTTAGATCCACTATGGACTGGACTCTCACTACTATGTTAGATCCACTATGGACTGGACTCTCACTATTATGTTAGATCCACTATGGACTGGACTCTCACACTATTATGTTAGATCCACTATGGACTGGACTCTCACTATTATGTTAGATCCACTATGGACTGGACTCTCACACTATTATGTTAGATCCACTATGGACTGGACTCTCACACTATTATGTTAGATCCACTATGGACTGGACTCTCAAACTATTACGTTAGATCCACTATGGACTGGACACTCACTATTATGTTAGATCCACTATGGACTGGACTCTCACACTATTATGTTAGATCCACTATGGACTGGACTGTCACACTATTATGTTAGATCCAGTATGGACTGGACTCTCACTACTATGTTAGATCCACTATGGACTGGACTCTCACTATTATGTTAGATCCACTATGGACTGGACTCTCACTATTATGTTAGATCCACTATGGACTGGACTCTCACACTATTATGTTAGATCCACTATGGACTGGACTCTCACTATTATGTTAGATCCACTATGGACTGGACTCTCACACTATTATGTTAGATCCACTATGGACTGGACTCTCACACTATTATGTTAGATCCACTATGGACTGGACTCTCAAACTATTACGTTAGATCCACTATGGACTGGACACTCACTATTATGTTAGATCCACTATGGACTGGACTCTCACACTATTATGTTAGATCCACTATGGACTGGACTGTCACACTATTATGTTAGATCCAGTATGGACTGGACTCTCACTACTATGTTAGATCCACTATGGACTGGACTCTCACTATTATGTTAGATCCACTATGGACTGGACTCTCACTATTATGTTAGATCCACTATGGACTGGACTCTCACTATTATGTTAGATCCACTATGGACTGGACTCTCACATTATTATGCTAGATCCACTGGACGTCCATTGAAGAGGTCAAAAGTATACATACAGCATATTAATATTTGCTTACATGTCCCTTGGCAAGTTTGACTGCAAAAAGGCATTTTTGGTAGCCATCCACAAGCTTCTGCTCTATATGGGCTGAACAGTTTGAAAATGGAACGGTTTGAATCGGGTGAAAAATGTGGAGGGTAGAGCGCGCCAAAAGAAGAAGAAGAAGAAGAAGAAGAAGAAGAAGAAGAAGAAGAAGAAGAAGAAAAAGCATATGCTTTGGAGCATTGACACAATAAATGTCTGACATGGTGTGTGTTGTTCATCCATTGCACATTGTTATTATGTGCGTATTGATATTTAATCCTCCCTGTTCTGATGGCTGCAGCACATTTTTCTCCCCCTCCACCTTTGATTAACATTCTCGACAGTTTTGACACCTACCGCTGTGCCGCCGCACTCAATTATGAAAACGTTTTAAAAATAAGCATTTTCATCCGGGCTACGGCACCTATTAGGGCTTGTCTCCGACACTAACTCCTGGCTCTGCTGGCGGCGCACAAAAAAGAAGAGATAAAACGGCCATGATGGAAGGATTTCATTAGGTATGGCAAGATGTTATTAAAGTGTCTCTCTGGATGGAAGCAAATCACCCCCTTGTTTTTATTCTCACCATTTTGGGAGGAAGAGTTTATTGTTAAGTCGGACTTCTTGCGACAGGAGGAGCAACGTGAGGACTTTAGTCTGGGCTCGGACAATAAGAGGTGTGCTCCATAATGCACTTTGGCTAAACTAATTGTAGGACCAACTTTGAGATGTAGTTTCTCTTCAGTCCCTGCAGGATTTCGCAATGTCGCGATCGCGCCAATTGACACGATTTTGTTCAACGTCCACAACTTCCCGCCACATTTTGGCCAATCAGCCTCATTTTTGCTCATCCAGTTAGTCAAGTGTCCAATCAAGACGTGTTTATTGTGGTGACCAGGAGTCTGCAACCCATTATGTTGACGGAGCCATATTGGACCAAAAATACAAAGAAAAAAAAAATCTGCTTTCTGTCTACCGTTTATTGTGGCCTGCTACATCATTACGTGGCCCGCCAGGTCATTTATGGTGGCCTGCCATATATTTTTATGTCATTTATTGTAGTCCGCCACATCATTTTATGTGGTCCATTATACCATTTATGTGGCCCGCCATGTCATTTATTAAAGTCCGCAAAATAATTGTATGTGGTCCACCATATCCTTTATGTGGCCTGCCATATCGTTTATAGTGGACTGCCACATCATTTTATGCGGTTCACCATGTCATTTATTGTAGTTCGCCACATCATTTTATGTGGTCTACTATACCATTTATGTGGCCCGCCATGTCATTTATTAAAGTCCGCAAAATAATTTTATGTGGTCCACCATATCCTTTATGTGGCCTGCCATATCGTTTATAGTGGACTGCCACATCATTTTATGTGGTCCGCCATACCGTGTATCGTGGCCTGCCACATCATTATGTGGCCCGCCAGATCATTTATGGTGGCCTGCCATATCTTTTTATGTGGTCCGCCATGTCATTTTTTGTGGTCCACCATATCATTTATGGTGGCCTGCCATATCATTTATGGTGGCCTGCCACATATTTCATGTGGTTCGCCATGTCATTTATTGTAGTCCATCACATCATATTATGTGGTCTGCCATATCATTTTATTTGGCCCGCCATATCATTTATTGGGGCCTGCCACTACATTTATGTGGCCCGCCAGGTCATTAATCGTGGCCCGCCACATCATTTTATGTGGTCCGCCATGTCATTTATTGTAGTCTGCCACATCATTTTATGTGGTCCACCATATCATTTATTTGGCCTGCCATTAAAGTATCGTGGCCTGCCACATCATTTTATGTGGTTCACCATGTCATTTATTGTAGTTCGCCACATCATTTTATGTGGTCCACTATACCATTTATGTGGCCCGCCATGTCATTTATTAAAGTCCGCAAAATAATTTTATGTGGTCCACCATATCCTTTATGTGGCCTGCCATGTTGTTTATAGTGGACTGCCACATCATTTTATGTGGTCCGCCATGTCATTTATTGTAGTCCGCTACATCATTTTATGTGCTCCACTATACCATTTATGTGGCCCACCATGTCATTTATTAAAGTCCGCAAAATAATTTTAAGTGGTCCACCATATCCTTTATGTGGCCTGCCATGTCGTTTATAGTGGACTGCCACATCATTTTATGTGGTTCACCATGTCATTTATTGTAGTTCGCCACATCATTTTATGTGGTCCGCCATTTCATTTATTTTATTCCGCCACATCATTTTATGTGGTCCAACATATCATTTATGCGGCCTGCCATGTCATTTATTGTGGCCTGTCACTGCATTATGTGGCCCGCCATGTCATTTATTGTGGCCTGCCACATCATTTTATGTGGTCCGCCATGTCATTTATTGTAGTCCGCCACTTCATTTTATGTGGTCCGCCATATAATTTATTGTAGTCCGCCACATCATTTTATGTGGCCCACCATATAATTTATGTGGCCTACCACATCATTTTATGTGGCCCACCATATATTTATGTGGCCTGCCACATCATTTATTGTGGTCCGCCATGTCATTTATTGTAGTCCGCCACATCATTTTACGTGGTCCACCATATCATTTATTTGGCCTGCCATTAAATTTATTTTGGCCTGCCACATCATTTTATGTGGTTCGCCATGTCATTTATTGTAGTCTGCCACAACATTTTATGTGGCCCACCATATATTTTATGTGGCCTGCCACATCATTTATTGTGGTCCGCCATGTCATTTATTGTAGTCCGCCACATAATTTTATGTGGTCCACCATATCATTTATTTGGCCTGCTATTAAATTTAATCGTGGCCTGCCACATCATTTTATGTGGTTCGCCATGTCATTTATTGTAGTCCGCCCGCCACATCATTTTATGTGGTCCACCATATCATTTATTTGGCCTGCCATTAAATTTATTTTGGCCTGCCACATCATTTTATGTGGTTCGCCATGTCATTTATTGTAGTCCGCCACATCATTCTATGTGGTCCACCATGCCATTTATTGTAGTCTGCCTCATCATTTTATTTGGTCCGGCATTACAATTATTGTGGCCTGCCACATAATTTTTATGCGGTCTTCCACATAATTTATTGTAGTCCGCCACATTTTTTTAGGTGGTCTTCCACGTCACTTATTGTGGCCTGCCACGTCATTTTATTTGGTCAGCCATGTCAAATTTTGTGGTTTTCCACGTCATTTGGTCACTTTGTGACAAATTGTTTTAGCCCAATGCGGCCCCCCAAGTCAAAAAGTTTGGACACCCTCGCTTCAGACTTTACCGGCCAACCCTAGTCCTAAATCTAAGTCTGAAGTACAGGAAAGGCTGCAGTTCTTGTGAGAGAAAGATAACTCTCCAGAATCTAATCCAAGTCAAATGTGTTTACCCCCTGTCAGTCGAGAAGGACCTGCCAGGTCCAAATTGTCTTCATAGACCAGTATTGTTTCTTCAATGACATTTGCTGAGTCGGATTATGTTCCAGCAAAGTGGATTTTCCAGATTGAAGCCGATGGATTTATGGACTTTCTGCTGTGGCCACGGGGAGGTGGTCTCAGTTAGAGGATCCTTACAGATCATTCGCTCTGTCGCTGGGGCCTGACGGGTCAGGCAGACTCCTCGTCGGAGAGGTCTTGGGAACCTGAGAATGTGCTTTTCAGAAGGAAGTTTCATTGTTTTATTTATATATATATATATATATATATATATATATATATATATATATATATATATATATATATATATATATATATATATATATATATATATATATATATATATATATATATATATATATATATATATATATAATGTGTAGTGGAATAGCCTTCATTTCTAAGAACAAGAATAGACTGTCGAGTTTCAGATGAAAGTTCTCTTTTTCTGGCCATTTTGAGCGTTTAATTGACCCCACAAATGTGATGCTCCAGAAACTCAATCCGCTCAAAGGAAGGTCAGTTTTGTAGCTTCTGTAACGAGCTAAACTGTTTTCAGATGTGTGAACATGATTGCACAAGGGTTTTCTAATCATCAATTAGCCTTCTGTGCCAATGAGCAAACACATTGTACCATTAGAACACTGGAGTGATAGTTGCTGGAAATGGGCCTCTATACACCTATGAAGATATTGCACCAAAAACCACACATTTGCAGCTAGAATAGTCATTTACCACATTAGCAATGTATAAAGTGTATTTATTTAAAGTTAAGACTAGTTTAAAATTATCTTCATTGAAAAGTACAGTGCTTTTCCTTCAAAAATAAGGACATTTCAATGTGACCCCAAACTTTTGAACGGTAGTGTATGTTTCTGTATTTATATATATATGTATATATATATATTTTTATATGTATATATTTATTTTTATGTATGTTTACATATATATATATTTATATGTATATGTATTAATGTGTATATACATATTTAATGTTTATATACATATTTATATATATATATATATATATATATATATATATATATATATATATATATATATATATATATATATATATATATATATATATATATATATATATATATATATATATATATATATATATATATATATATATTTATATATACACACATATTTATATGTATATATGTTTATGTACATATTTATATGTATATATGTATATATATATATATATATATATATATATATATATATATATATATATATATATATATATATATATATATATATGTTTAAGTACATATTTATATTTATATGTATATATATATATATATGTATATATATATATATATATATATATATATATATATATATATATATATATATATATATATATATATATATATATATATATATATATATATATTTTTTTTTTTTTTTTTTTTTTTTCTTTTGTATATATATATATATATATATATATATATATATATATATATATATATATACATATATATATATATATATATATATATATATATATATATATATATATATGTATATTAGGGTGTTGGTTTTTGTATCATTTCAGTGTTTGAAGCATTCCGACGTTGTTGTGAGTTTGCCCCTGTCCCTAACTTTTGTCTTAGCACAAGCAAGACATTGCTACAACGTATCATTTTCTATCAGTGTTGTATTAAACTGTGCTTCACATTCCCTTCACGTCCCAGTCGTCTTTTCCTGCCTTGTTTCTTTGTTCCTCGGTCTTCCTTCTGGCTGCTGTGTACTTGCTGCATCCCTGATGGATGCAGCTCTAATAACCACTGAAGGATGGTCACGGGTTTTTTTTCCCCCTTCTCCTTGACTCATGTCTACCTCTGGGAGCAGTTAGGCCTTCCATCGGAGGATCAAATGCTGGAAAGCCTTCTTAGGTTTCGTCCTCTCCACATTGGCGGTGACAAGGAACATTTGTGTATGAAAGTGTCAGTAATCCACCTCGTACTCCTTGTGGATGTCAGGACTTTGAAGAACTTCACAGTTTGTGTTTCTAATGTGCGTTTATCTCAGGGAACAAAACTGATTTAGAAGACTTTTTTCAGAGACATGGTTTGAACACTGGTCATTTAAGTAATCAAGTACACAGCAGAACAGTTTTTTGTTGTGATCACTGTGATGTAAAACCACAGAACTTTCCTCCAGAAAGTCTTATCTTTGTCCATGAGATGTCCAATGAAACAAAAATGGAGCTGTTTGGCCACAATACCCAGCAATATGTTTGGAGGAGAAAAGGTGAGGCCTTTAATCCCAGGAACACCATAAATACCGTCAAGCATGGTGGTGGTAGTAATATGTTCTGGGCCTGTTTCGCTGCCAATGGAACTGGTGCTTTACAGAGAGTAAATGGGACAATAAAAAAGGAGGATTAGCTCCAAGTTCTTCAGGATAAGCTAAAATCATTAGCCCGAAGGTTGGGTCTTGGGCGCAGTTGGGTGTTCCAACAGGACAATGACCCCCAAACACACATCAAAAGTGGTAAAGGAATGGCTAAATCAGGCTAGAATGAAGGTTTTTGGAATGGCCTTCCAAAAGTCCTGACCTAAATATGTGGACAATGCTGAAGAAACAAGTCCATGTCAGAAAACCAAAAATGTTAGCTGAACTGCACCAATTTTGGCAAGAGGAGTGGTTAAAAACAAAAACTCTTTCAAAAAATTCCAGGGATTCCCAGGATTCTCAGTTTATCAAAGACCTATTTCAACCTCTTTCTGGAAAGTTTTCACATTCCACATTTTTCAACCGTTTTTGACCATTCCCCCTTCAAAACTTTCCTCTTAGTGGGGGACAAGAAGCGCTCTTATTTTCTCTTATTCCCAGTTTTTAAAGAAATTCCAGTAATTCTGAAATACCAATTCCTAATTCAAACTGTTACTACGTCAACATTTTTCAACCAAATTCCAAAAATTCCAACACCAACCCATTCATATCATCTCAGACAATTGTGCTAGTATCAATATTTTCAAAAATTCCCCGCTTTTCCAAGATTCCTAATTTTCCAGGAACACATTTTTCAACCGTTTTTGACCATTCCCCCTTCAAAACTTTCCTCTTAGTGGGGGACAAGAAGCGCTCTTATTTTTTCTTATTCCCAGTTTTTACAGAAATTCCAGTAATTCTGAAATACCAATTCCTAATTCAAACTGTTACTACGTCAACATTTTTCAACCAAATTCCAAAAATTCCAACACCAACCCATTCATATCATCTCAGACAATTGTGCAAGTATCAATATTTTCAAAAATTCCCTGCTTTTGTAAGATTCCTAATTTTCCAGGAACACATTTTTCAACCGTTTTTTACCATTCCCCCTTCAAAACGTTCCTCTTAGTGGGGGACAAGAGCGCTCTTATTTTTTCTTATTCCCAGTTTTTACCGAAATTCCAGTAATTCTGAAATACCAATTCCTAATTCAAACTGTTATTACGTCAACATTTTTCAACCAAATTCCAAAAATTCCAACACCAACCCATTCATATCATCTCAGACAATTGTGCTAGTATCAATATTTTCAAAAATTCCCCGCTTTTCCAAGATTCCTAATTTTCCAGGAACACATTTTTCAACCGTTTTTGACCATTCCCCCTTCAAAACTTTCCTCTTAGTGGGGGACAAGAAGCGCTCTTATTTTTTCTTGTTCCCAGTTTCTACAGAAATTCAAGTAATTCTGAAATACCAATTCCTAATTCAAACTGTTACTACGTCAACATTTTTCAACCAAATTCCAAAAATTCCAACACCAACCCATTCATATCATCTCAGACAATTGTGCAAGTATCAATATTTTCAAAAATTCCCTGCTTTTGTAAGATTCCTAATTTTCCAGGAACACATTTTTCTACCGTTTTTTACCATTCCCCCTTCAAAACTTTCCTCTTAGTGGGGGACAAGAAGCGCTCTTATTTTTCTTATTCCCAGTTTTTACAGAAATTCCAGTAATTCTGAAATACCAATTCCTAATTCAAACTGTTACTACGTCAACATTTTTCAACCAAATTCCAAAAATTCCAACACCAACCCATTCATATCATCTCAGACAATTGTGCAAGTATCAATATTTTCAAAAATTCCCTGCTTTTGTAAGATTCCTAATTTTCCAGGAACACATTTTTCAACCGTTGTTGACCACTCCCCCTTCAAAACTTTCCTCTTAGTGGGGGACAAGAAGCGCTCTTATTTTTTCTTGTTCCCAGTTTCTACAGAAATTCCAGTAATTCTGAAATACCAATTCCTAATTCAAACTGTTACTACGTCAACATTTTTCAACCAAATTCCAAAAATTCCAAAACCAACCCATTCATATCATCTCAGACAATTGTGCAAGTATCAATATTTTCAAAAATTCCCTGCTTTTCTAAGATTCCTAATTTTCCAGGAACACATTTTTCAACCGTTTTTTACCATTCCCCCTTCAAAACTTTCCTCTTAGTGGGGGACAAGAAGCGCTCTTATTTTTCTTATTCCCAGTTTTTACAGAAATTCCAGTAATTCTGAAATACCAATTCCTAATTCAAACTGTTACTACGTCAACATTTTTCAACCAAATTTCAAAAATTCCAACACCAACCCATTCATATCATCTCAGACAATTGTGCTAGTATCAATATTTTCAAAAATTCCCTGCTTTTCTAAGATTCCTAATTTTCCAGGATCACATTTTTCAACCGTATTTGACCATTCCACCTTCAAAACATTTCTCCTAGATGGAACAAGCGCTCCTATTTTTTTTCCCGAAATTCCAATAATTTTGAAATACCCATTTCTAATTCAAACTGTTACTACGTCAACATTTATCAACCGATTAAAACAATTCCAACACCAACCGATTCATATCACCTCAGACAATTGTGTATATATATATATTTAAAAAAATTCCCTGCTTTTCCAAGATTCCTAATTTACCATTTTGACTAACCAAGTTCAAAGAAATTCCAGGGATTCCCAGGATTCTCAGTTTTTCAAAGCCCTATTTCCACCTCTTCTGGAAAGTTTTTACATTCCACATTTTTCAACCGTTTTTGACCATTCCACCTTCAAAACATTCCTCTTAGATGGAACTCCTATTCCCCCCCCCCCCCCCCACAGTTTTTTCCGAAATTCCAGGAATTCCGAGATACCCGTTCTTAATTCAAACTGTTACTACGTCAACATTTATCAACCGATTTAAAACAATTCCAACACCAACCGATTCATATCATCTCAGAAAATTGTGCTAGTATCAATATTTTAAAAAATTCCCTACTATTCGAAGATTACTAATTTTCCAGGAACTTCCCATTAAAATGAATGGCCACATTCCTAGTTCGACAATGACCTATACTCTCACAATTTGGCGCCATTTTTAAGCCCGATTCCGACCTTTCAACCACCCACCCACACTACTCTTACCATATATCGAACGCAAAACATGTTTTCCCTTTCCCAAAGTTTCCAATTTTCCCAGACTTTTCTCCCCATTGACAAGGAACAGACATTGTACAATCTACTGCATTTCCCACATTTCTCCTCCGATTCGAACCGTTCTACCATCCACACACTCCAACATTGTTTTATTTTGTGTTTTCTTTCCCCCACGGTCTCCACCGGTGCCAGACGGCTCGCAGCAACTCAGGCTTTGTACCAACACACTTGTCTTTTCCCCTGAACTTTGAACAAATCTTTTACTGAGAGCTGCCCCAGAGATCAACCTTCTACCCAGTATCACTTGTTTTTCCTTCTAAGACCCACACTGGAAAATACAACAACAAAAGTCACTTTTTCACTTTTCAGTTTTTAAGCGTTGGCCGATACTGATATTGATTTGATATATTATTAGCACAAATCATACATACTTTTATTTTGTTTAAAATGTGGAATGTTAGAAAAGGTTTATTTATTATTAACTGGAATGGACTAATGCTGGCCTTAAGTTTAAGTAGAGTGGTAATTGTTTTTAGAGCTACACCTGGTGGCCACAATCATTATATTACCTAAGTCCATGATGCAGTGAGTTGATTGATGCGGACACGTTTGTTACTGGATACTTTCTAATACTCTTGTGCCTTGGAGACTTTGTATGTATAAGTAATATGCAACTGTAATTATTTGATACTTGTTTATGTTGACAAATGTGCTGTTTTATTATTCAACTATTATTGCCTATGTCTAGCTTGTGTGCTATTGTGTGCTTAGCTGTTGTGTAGCTGCTAGCTCCTTGTAGCATATAGCCTAGCATGTTTACCTTTTTGTAAATGACTTTATTAAAATAGAAGAAATGTTGTGCCGATTGGAGAACATATAGATGTTAACTTCAAACACTCTGCATGACTGCTTGTATCGCACATGATATCACACACAAGTAAACACACTGCAGTACTGCTTGTATCGCACATGACATCATGCAAAAGTAAACAAGCTGCAGTACTGCTTATATCGCACATGATATCACACACAAGTAAACACACTACAGGAGTGCTTGTATCTCACATGATATTGCACACGAGTAAACACACTACAGGAGTGCTTGTATCTCACATGATATTGCACACAAGTAAACACGCTGCATGACTGTTTGTATCGCACATGATATCACACACAAGTAAACACACTGTCAGACCGCTTGTATCTCACTTGACATCACAAACTAATAAACACACTGCAAGGCTGCTTGTATCGCACATGTTATCACACACAAGTAAACACCCTGCAGGACTGCTTGTATCGCACATGACATCAAACACGAGTAAACACACTACAGGAGTGCTTGTATCGCACATGTTATCACACACAAGTAAACACACTGCAGGAGTGTTTGTATCTCACATAATACCACACACAAGTAAACACACTGCAGGACCGCTTGTATCGCACATGACATCACACACGAGTAAACACACTGCAAGGCAGCTTGTATCGCACATGATATCACACACAAGTAAACAATCTGCAGGACTGCTTGTATCGCACATGATATCACACACAAGTAAACACACTGCAGTATTGTTTGTATCACAAATGACATCACGCACAAGTAAACATGCTGCATGTGTGCTTGTATCATACATGATATCACACACGAGTAAACACACTGCGGTACCGCTTGTATCGCACATGATACCACACACAAGTAAACACGCTGCAGGACTGCTTGTATCGCACATGATAACACACAGAAGTAACCACGCTGCGGGACTGTTTGTATCGCACATGATATCACACACAAGTAGACATGTGCTTGTATCGCACATGGCATCACACACAAGTAAACACTTTGCAAGACTTCTTGTATCGCACATGATATCACACACAAGTAAACACACTGCAGAACCGCTTGCATTGCAATTGATATCACACACAAGTAAACACGCTGCAGGACCCCTTGTATCGCACATGACATCACACACAAGTAGACATGCCGCAGGACCGCTTGTATCGCGCACATGATATTGCACACAATTAAACACGCTGCCTGACCGCTTGTATCGCACATGACAACATCCATAAGTAAACATGCTGTAGAATTGCTTGCATCGCACACGATATGACACACAATTAAACACTCTGCAGGACCGCTTGCATCGCACATGATATCACACACAAGCTGACACGCTGCAGGACTGCTCATTTCAAACGCAAGCCGATATCACGCGATACTTGTTTTTTTTACTGGTATCGATATTCAACTGTAATGAATCTAATTCACTGTAATAATCCATTGACAGACCCAGGTATCGTACAAGAGGCCAACAGATGATATCGCATGCTCGTTAGAGAGCACACACATGTGTGTGAATGCTCCTCTACAATAGGACATAAATATGTTGACCAATGGTAGCTCTCGGACTATAGGACATAAAGATGTTGACCAATGGCAGCTCTCGGACTATAGGACATAAATATGTTGGCCAATGGCAGCTCTCGGACTATAGGACATAAATATGTTGGCCAATGGCAGCTCTCGGACTATAGTACATAAATATGTTGACCAATGGCAGCTCTCGGACTATAGGACATAAATATGTTGACCGATGGCAGCTCTCGGACTATAGGACATAAATATGTTGGCCAATGGCAGCTCTCGGACTATAGGACATAAATATATTGGTCAATGGCAGCTCTCGGACTATAGGACACAAAGATGTTGGCCAATGGCAGCTCTCGGACTATAGGACATAAATATGTTGGCCAATGGCAGCTCTCGGACTATAGGACATAAATATGTTGGCCAATGGCAGCTCTCGGACTATAGGACATAAATATGTTGGACAATGGCAGCTCTCGGACTATAGGACATAAATATGTTGGCCAATGGCAGCTCTCGTACTATAGGACATAAAGACGTTGGCCAATGGCAGCTCTCGGACTATAGGACATAAAGATGTTGGCCAATGGCAGCACTCGGACTATAGGACATAAATATGTTGGCCAATGGCAGCTCTCGGACTATAGGACATAAAGATGTTGGCCAATGGCAGCTCTCGGACTATAGGACATAAATATGTTGGCCAATGGCAGCTCTCGGACTATAGGACATAAATATGTTGGACAATGGCAGCTCTCGGACTATAGGACATAAATATGTTGGCCAATGGCAGCTCTCGGACTATAGGACATAAAGATGTTGGCCAATGGCAGCTCTCAGACTATAGGACATAAAGACGTTGGACAATGGCAGCTCTCGGACTATAGGACATAAAGTTGTTGGACAATGGCAGCTCTCGGACTATAGGACATAAATATGTTGGACAATGGCAGCTCTCGGACTATAGGACATAAATATGTTGACCAATGGCAGCTCTCGGACTATAGGACATAAATATGTTGGCCAATGGCAGCTCTCGGACTATAGGACATAAAGATGTTGGACAATGGTAGCTCTCGGACTATAGGACATAAATATGTTGGCCAATGGCAGCTCTCGGACTATAGGACATAAAGATGTTGGCCAATGGCAGCTCTCAGACTATAGGACATAAAGACGTTGGACAATGGCAGCTCTCGGACTATAGGACATAAAGTTGTTGGACAATGGTAGCTCTCGGACTATAGGACATAAATATGTTGGCCAATGGCAGCTCTCGGACTATAGGACATAAATATGTTGGCCAATGGCAGCTCTCGGACTATAGGACATAAAGACGTTGGACAATGGCAGCTCTCGGACTATAGGACATAAATATGTTGGCCAATGGCAGCTCTCAGACTATAGGACATAAAGACGTTGGACAATGGCAGCTCTCGGACTATAGGACATAAAGACGTTGGCCAATGGCAGCTCTCGGACTATAGGACATAAATATATTGGCCAATGGCAGCTCTCGGACTATAGGACATAAAGACGTTGGCCAATGGCAGCTCTCGGACTATAGGACATAAATATGTTGGACAATGGCAGCTCTCGGACTATAGGACATAAATATGTTGGCCAATGGCAGCTCTCGGACTATAGGACATAAATATGTTGGCCAATGGCAGCTCTCAGACGATAGGACATAAATATGTTGGCCAATGGCAGCTCTCGGACTATAGGATATAAAGTTGTTGGCCAATGGCAGCTCTCGGACTATAGGACATAAAGATGTTGGCCAATGGCAGCACTCGGACTATAGGACATAAATATGTTGGCCAATGGCAGCTCTCGGACTATAGGACATAAAGATGTTGGCCAATGGCAGCTCTCGGACTATAGGACATAAATATGTTGGCCAATGGCAGCTCTCGGACTATAGGACATAAATATGTTGGACAATGGCAGCTCTCGGACTATAGGACATAAATATGTTGGCCAATGGCAGCTCTCGGACTATAGGACATAAAGATGTTGGCCAATGGCAGCTCTCAGACTATAGGACATAAAGACGTTGGACAGTGGCAGCTCTCGGACTATAGGACATAAAGTTGTTGGACAATGGCAGCTCTCGGACTATAGGACATAAATATGTTGGACAATGGCAGCTCTCGGACTATAGGACATAAATATGTTGACCAATGGCAGCTCTCGGACTATAGGACATAAATATGTTGGCCAATGGCAGCTCTCGGACTATAGGACATAAAGATGTTGGACAATGGTAGCTCTCGGACTATAGGACATAAATATGTTGGCCAATGGCAGCTCTCGGACTATAGGACATAAAGATGTTGGCCAATGGCAGCTCTCAGACTATAGGACATAAAGACGTTGGACAATGGCAGCTCTCGGACTATAGGACATAAAGTTGTTGGACAATGGCAGCTCTCGGACTATAGGACATAAAGATGTTGGCCAATGGCAGCACTCGGACTATAGGACATAAATATGTTGGCCAATGGCAGCTCTCGGACTATAGGACATAAATATGTTGACCAATGGCAGCTCTCGGACTATAGGACATAAATATGTTGGCCAATGGCAGCTCTCGGACTATAGGACATAAAGACGTTGGCCAATGGCAGCTCTCGGACTATAGGACATAAATATGTTGGCCAATGGCAGCTCTCGGACTATAGGACATAAAGATGTTGGACAATGGCAGCTCTCGGACTATAGGACATAAATATGTTGGCCAATGGCAGCTCTCGGACTATAGGACATAAAGATGTTGGCCAATGGCAGCTCTCAGACTATAGGACATAAAGACGTTGGACAATGGCAGCTCTCTGACTATAGGACATAAATATGTTGGACAATGGCAGCTCTCGGACTATAGGACATAAAGACGTTGGACAATGGCAGCTCTCGGACTATAGGACATAAAGATGTTGGACAATGGCAGCTCTCGGACTAAGTTGTGAGGCCACACATCATTTGAGATAATTGGTGCCATGGCAACCCTCTCGGGGTGTCGATCAGAAACAGGTGTGTGTGTGTGTGTGTGTTTATTCCACAACATGACTGCGTATACAGCGTGGAAAGGCGTGGTGGTCCACGGGGGTTGCTGGCTCCTCCTCTGCCATTCCTCCATGCTGATGAATAATGGAGGAGCCTCTGAGAGCGAAGGTTAGCAATTAGGAGCAGGGATCGCTGCCAGAGCACATGTTTTCCTGCTGTATTTGTTGGCACTTTTCACACTGCTGCAGAATTAATGAGAGCAGCAAACAAAGCAGGACTTGCCAAGGATGTTTCATGCCGCACTCGCAAGTTCGCCCAGTCTGCGGCGTCACAAGCGCAGCTGCTCCTCTAAACGGCTGAGGGAGCTGTGTCTATTTGTAGCACAACTCTGTCTATTGTAGCACAACTCTGTCTATTGTAGCACAACTCTGTCTATTGTAGCCCAACTGTGTCTATTTGTAGCACAACTGTGTCTATTTTTAGCACAACTCTGTCTATTGTAGCACAACTGTGTCTACTTGTAGCCCAACTGTGTCTATTTGTAGCACAACTGTGTCTATTTTTAGCACAACTCTGTCTATTGTAGCACAACTGTGTCTACTTGTAGCCCAACTGTGTCTATTTGTAGCACAACTGGGTCTATTTGTAGCACAACTGGGTCTATTGTAGGCCAAATGTGTCTATTGTAGCCCAACTGTGTCTATTTGTAGCCCAACTGTGCCTATTGTAGCCCAACTGTGTCTATTTGTAGCCCAATTGTGTCTATTGTAGCACAACTGTGTCTATTGTAGGCCAAGTGTGTCTATTGTAGGCCAACTGTGTCTATTGTAGCCCAGCTGTGTCTATTTGTAGCCCAATTGTGTCTATTTGTAGCACAACTGTGTCTATTGTAGCCCAACTGTGTCTATTGTAGCACAACTGTGTCTATTGTAGGCCAAATGTGTGTATTGTAGCCCAACTGTGTCTATTTGTAGCCCAACTGTGCCTATTGTAGCCCAACTGTGTCTATTGTAGCCCAACTGTGTCTATTTGTAGCCCAACTTGTGTCTATTTTTGTAGCCCAACTGTGTCTATTGTAGCCCAACTGTGTCTATTTGTAGCCCAACTGTGTCTATTGTAGCACAACCGTGTCTATTGTAGCACAACTGTGTCTATTGTAGCCCAACTGTGTCTATTTGTAACCCAACTGTGTCTATTGTAGCCCAACTGGGTCTATTTGTAGCACAACTGTGTCTATTGTAGCACAACTCTGTCTATTGTAGCCCAACTGTGTCTATTTGTAGCCCAAATGTGTCTATTTTTGTAGCCCAACTGTGTCTATTTTTGTAGCCCAACTGTGTCTATTGTAGCCCAACTGTGTCTATTTGTAACCCAACTGTGTCTATTGTAGCCCAACGGGGTCTATTTGTAGCCCAACTGTCTCTATTGTAGCCCAACTGTGTCTATTGTAGGCCAATTATGTCTATTGTAGGCCAACCGTGACTATTGTAGCCCAAATGTGTCTATTGTAGGCCAATTGTGTCTATTGTAGGCCAGCTGTGTCTATTGTAGCACAACTGTGTCTATTGTAGCCCAACTGTGTCTATTTGTAGCACAACTGTGCCTATTTGTAGCCCAATTGTGTCTATTGTAGGCCAACTGTGTCTATTGTAAGCCAACTGTGTCTATTGTAGGCCAGCTGTGTCTATTGTAGCCCAACAGTGTCTATTTGTAGCCCAACTGTGTCTATTGTAGCCCAACTGTGTCTATTTGTAGGCCATATGTGTCTATTGTAGCCCAACTGCGACTATTGTGGGCCAACTGTGTCTATTTGTAGCACAACTGTGTCTATTGTAGGCCAACTCTGTCTATTGTAAGCCAACTGTGTCTATTGTAGGCCAGCTGTGTCTATTGTAGGCCAGCTGTGTCTATTGTAGCCCAAATGTGTCTATTGTAGGCCAACTGTGTCTATTGTAGGCCAACAATAGGAAACTAACTTTGGTGTTGAACCGCCTTGAGGCGCAGAGCTTCTTTAGTGTCGTGAGCAGGAAAAGGGTCTCTCTAAGCGGCTTTATTGGTCATTGATGTGTACAAAAGAAGTGGTCGTGTCTGGCAAGGAAAGAAAACAGGACTTCTATATGGACCCCCCGCGGTGGCCCTCAATGCAAACCCAGCGTTGTGTTCTTGGGCCAAGCGGTGATGTTACCACCTGCCAGGATGCACCAAACTGCATCGTTGGTGCATGATTTGAGCTTTGACTTCGTGTTGTTAGTCTGCATATTACATGAAAGCTGCTGTCCTCCAGCTCAATGCAACAATCCCATTAAAAGCGTTTGTGTGTTGTTGTTTTTTTTGTGCCCGAAGATGAATTATTTAAACGCTCGTATAATTATTTCACAATTGCCCCCCAAAAAATACACACAACTTTGTTGAAGTAAAAAAGGCAATACTTTGATTGGTACGGCCGTTTGTAGGGATTGTATTTAGTTTTGGTTGGAGTTAAACACTTAGTTAGGGGTGCACAAAAAAAAAAACATTTTAGTTTAACATCTGAATTATGATTCTTATTCATCTCCATTTTAAATTGATTCATCAATTTCAAATATCGGGTATAAAAAAAATAAAAAAATAAATGAAAACATAAATAATAACAATAATTATATATATATATAAAATAATATAATATACTGTATAATGCATATGTTCCTTGACTGCACTTAAATGTAGAGTATATGTAGTATATGTAAAATATATTTATATTATTTTTATATAATATATTATATATATTATATTATTTATTATTATTCTTGTCTATTGTGAGCGAACTGTGGTGCTGAATTTCCCCCAGGGATCAATAAAGTACGTTCTATTCTATTGTATTCTATTATTCTATTATATATATATATATATATATATATATATATATATATATATATATATATATATATATATATATATATATATATATATATATATATATATATATATATATATATATATATATATATATATATATATATATATATATATGTATATATATGTATATAAATGTACATGTATACATACATGTATATATATACATGTTTGTATATGTATATATGTGTAATTAAATATGTATGCATGTATATATGTTTATGTATATGTATATATCTGTATATATATATATACATATATATATATATATACATACATATATTCATAAACATATATACATGCATGCATATTTAATTATACATATATACATATACAAACATGTATGTATGCATGTGTAAGTATTATATATATATATATATATATATATATATATATATATATATATATATATATATATATATATATATATACAGTATGTGTGTGTGTGTATATATGTACGTGTGTGTGTGTGTGTGTGTGTGTGTATATGTATATATGTATGTAGTGTGGGTATATATATATATATAAATATAAATATGTATATATATATATATATATATATATATATATATATATATATATATATATATATATATATATATATATATATATATATATATATACACTGTATATGTGTATATATATATACAGTATATATGATCATTATAATACAACTTTTTAAAAGTAATATATTTGTGTATTGTTTTTTTCATAAAAGTAATTTTTTTTAAATACACTTTTGAGACATCTCCATGCAGCTTGAAGGTTTTCTAACCTGTAACCTGTTCTGAAAAAGATTCATTATAATTATCACACCAAAATAATACCAAGCAAGAATCGGGTTGAATCGGGAATTGTGTTGAATTGAGAATCGACTCTGAATCGAATCGTCCCACACGGACCGATCTCTTCTTCAGATGGAAAGCTTTGGTTACCAAAGATTCACACCCCTGAAAACTAACCAGCTCCAGCATTATTCGTACGTATCTTTATATACCGTATTTCCTGTACTTTATTCACTTAAAATGGATATAAGATTTGGCCAAAAAAAGAAAGAGATGATACGCTATTATCTGCTCACACATTTAACCACTCCCCAATGCTTCCATCACTCGCAGGATTCTCACAGGAATGAGGCAAAAATACAACCTCACCCGCTGCACCTTGTTTTGTCCAAGAAATAAACAGCATTTGTTTTCAATTCTTTTTGAACAACAGCCTCGCTCGTACTGTACGTGACTTTTTGTCAATAAACACGAGCAAACGCTGACACAGCAAGTTCTTTACTGTACAATGTCTCCGCCAATCTAATAACGACATGAGAAGTCATGGAGTCACTGTAAAACCTCCCCGTTGTTTATCGTCGTAAAATGAATTGAATCCCGTCTTTGCAGCTATAATGGCGTCTATTACACTCTTTTTAAACAGGGACGCAAATAACTCCCTTCTCCTTTATTGCACTGTAAACAAATTCCATATCACTCGACCAGCAGGGGTCTCAAACTTCCATGTCCTGTGGCCCCTCGCAGGCCGTGCACCCTGTAATACATGGGGTGTGCAAAGTGTGGCACGGGGGCCATTTGAGGCCCGAGGCTTGGGTTTGGTTGGCCCTCAAAATATCGCGAAAAAACAGAGTAAACATTTTTTTTTTTAAATAGGCAAAA
The DNA here is from genome assembly GCF_033978785.1 of Entelurus aequoreus. Lineage (NCBI taxonomy): Eukaryota > Metazoa > Chordata > Actinopteri > Syngnathiformes > Syngnathidae > Entelurus > Entelurus aequoreus. The sequence continues at coordinate 100,456,906 of NC_084732.1, read as the reverse complement.
ATGATGTAATGGAGGTGTGTCAAACTCATTTTCATAGAGGGCCACATCGCAGTAATGGCTGCTTTCTAAAAATCAATTAGCATTATGCATGCGAGTAATAACCTGTGATTAATCACGATTAATCGAAATGCATATGCCTTTGATTATTAGATTTTTTTAATGTATAACTTGCTTTAAAATCATAAATAAAGGTGACAAGCAGATATTTAACTATTTGTTTCTATTTCACAAAAATAGTTTTGCAATACAGTACATAATAATATAATTGGCATGATCAGATAGTATTAAAGTTTTAAATATGCATTTTTTTCTGTCGAAATTGAAAGAACGAATGCATTTAGTAAAAAACTTAAATACTTTTTTTTTTTTTTTATTGAAACCCATTTTTTCCAGGCTTTCGCAGGCCACATAAAATGATGTAGCGGGCCAGAACTGGCCCCCGGGCCTTGAGTTTGACACCTGTGATGTAATGTAATGAGAAAAAAACAGAAAATGTAATGCCATTTTTTTTAACTTCATTAATGCTTATAAATACAAAAAAAATATGAGGGACATATAATTATTTTTGTATTTATTTTGTAAAATAATTTGGTGCAAACTGACAAAGAACATCAAAACTTATGTCATAAGTGATACATTGTATTATTATTAGCTTTTAGTAACAACATTTTAGTTGTTTCTTATTACATTACATCTCTTCGCTCTTTTTTCCTACATTTTGACAGTTTTTTTTTCCCCCAAAAAAATATGTTTCGGGCCGAGCTTTGGTTCGCAAATTTTGCACTTATTGTAATAACTAACAGTACACTTTGTCACCTTTAACACAAAGCTCACTCAAATATATGTCATTGGTCTATATGTAATATATGTCTGTTTTTATTTGTTTTGTATATATAATAAAGCAGCTGTTACATATACTGTAATATTGTACATGGTAATTGTTATATATTGTATATATGATATACAAATATAATATAATATAATATATCAGTATATATCATATACTGTACATATATTATGTATGTTATATTTTATATTGCTACTACAGTACATTTTTAGTCTATTTTATACCTGCATTGTCCTTTCCATCCTTACACTTTCCATCCTTTGTAACTGAGTTACTGTGTGGAACAATTTCCCTTGTGGATCATTAAAGTTTGTCCAAGTCTAAGACTAAAACAAATAGATGTATCAAAATGGCCCCAGGCTTGGGTTTTGTTGGCCCTTAACATGTTGTCGGAAAAAAAAAAAAATGTATTTTTAAAAAATAGGCAAAATGATGTAATGTAATGAGAAAAAAACAGAAAATTGAATGCATTTTTTTTTTTTACAAAATTAATACAAATAAATATGAAAATAATGTGAAGGACATCTTAATTTAAAAAATATATATATTTGTAAAAAAAGACATTAAATATCAAAACTTAATTATAAGTGACAAATTGTACTATTATTAGCTTTTAGTAACAACATTTCAGCTCTTTTTTTGTGTGTTTATTTGTTTTGTTTTTTCATTATATTTGGATGTATTTGTTTGTAAGACTACTTATGTTGAAGGGGGGCAGGAAACATGAGATTGTCTTCATCCTGTTCCTTCTCAAGCATAGATGTTTATATATGTGTTTAGTTGCTCAAGTTTAATTGTCTATTGATCAAAAATGCACATCAAAGAAGGAGATAAATACAAAAATTAAGAAATAAAGTATTAAATAAAGTATTAAATAAAGTCCTTAATTTGGCTTATTTTTAACGGAAGTTTCAGTTTTTGTGGACTCCGCCGTCCTTCTGATTCTTAGGCCTTTTTACCTGTTAGAGCCTAGGATTCACAGGGTTTGTCTATGCGTCGTAACCCTTAGTGTCAAGACTTGGTCTGTGGCGTGGTTTGCTCTCCCGTGGTGCAAAAGAATTGGAACGGACGTGGCGTGCAGGTAAAGACATATTTAATTATTACTGCCATCATTGTGAAGAAAAAAGGATGTTGTATTTGTTGCTGATATAGGCTATATGAGGCTACTATTTGTGAGGCAAGTTTGCATATTAGACAACAGTTCAGCATGCTAGAGTTGTTTTTGTTTTCTTAATAAAGAGATAGTTGCTCAATAATCCCCTTTTTCTCATGTTTGTTTGATGTACTGTACTGTATAACTTTATATTGTGTTCAAAGAAAAGCCTATATAGTGACATGATAAGTGAAAACAGGTGCGTGACTAACTGTGAACAGGTGCATGACATGACTGTGAAAACGTGAGACAGGTGTGTGTGAGTCCAAACGTGGAACAGGTGAAACTAATGGTTGCTATGGTGACAAACAAAACCAGGAAGTGAAACCAGGAACTAAGGAAGTGTCCAAAAAACAAAACAGCACATGGCCAAACAAAAACATGAACACAGACATGACAGAACCCCCCCCTTACGGACAGATCCCAGATGGCCAAAAACAAAAAACAGGATCAAGAGTCATGGGAGGGAGGGAGGGGGACATGGCGGTGGGTCGCCAGACCAGGTGTCCCCGAATCCACCGGGGCAGAGTCAGGTGGCGGCGGCGGGTAGACCGCCGCTGAACCTGACGAGGTGGGCGACCTGGGAATGGCCACATTCGTGGCAGACGAGGAGGTCGGCGCACCTGGCGTGGCGGACGCCCATGGAATGGCCACATCCTTGGCCGACGAGGAGGTGGGCGCGTTATCGTGGCAGGCGGCGAAGCTTGGCGTGGTGCGTCAGGCGGCGAAGCTTGGCGTGGTGCGTCAGGCGGCGAAGCTTGGCTTGGTGCGTCAGGCGGCGAAGCTTGGCTTGGTGCGTCAGGCGGCGAAGCTTGGCTTGGTGCGTCAGGCGGCGAAGCTTGGCGTGGTGCGTCAGGCGGCGAAGCTTGGCGTGGTGCGTCAGGCGGCGAAGCTTGGCTTGGTGCGTCAGGCGGCGAAGCTTGGCTTGGTGCGTCAGGCGGCGAAGCTTGGCTTGGTGCGTCAGGCGGCGAAGCTTGGCTTGGTGCGTCAGGCGGCGAAGCTTGGCTTGGTGCGTCAGGCGGCGAAGCTTGGCTTGGTGCGTCAGGCGGCGAAGCTTGGCTTGGTGCGTCAGGCGGCGAAGCTTGGCGTGGTGCGCCAGGCGGCGAAGCTTGGCTTGGTGCGTCAGGCGGCGAAGCTTGGCTTGGTGCGTCAGGCGGCGAAGCTTGGCTTGGTGCGTCAGGCGGCGAAGCTTGGCTTGGTGCGTCAGGCGGCGAAGCTTGGCTTGGTGCGTCAGGCGGCGAAGCTTGGCTTGGTGCGTCAGGCGGCGAAGCTTGGCTTGGTGCGTCAGGCGGCGAAGCTTGGCTTGGTGCGTCAGGCGGCGAAGCTTGGCGTGGCGCGTCAGGCGGCGAAGCTTGGCGTGGCGCGTCAGGCGGCGAAGCTTGGCGTGGCGGGTCTTGACGAGGGTCTTGGTCTTGGCATGGGTCTTGGTCTTGGTCTTGGCGAGGGTCTGGGTCTTGGTCTTGGACTTGGTCTTGGCGTGGTTGGTCTTGGTCTTGGACTTGGCGTGGTTGGTCTTGGTCTTGGACTTGGCGTGGTTGGTCTTGGTCTTGGCGTAGTTGGTCTTGGACTTGGTCTTGGTGTGGCGGTGCTTGGACTTGGTCTGGGTCACTTGGCGGGTCTTGGTCTTGGTCACTTGGCGGGTCTTGGTCTTGGTCACTTGGCGGGTCTTGGTCTTGGTCACTTGGCGGGTCTTGGTCTTGGTCACTTGGCGGGTCTTGGTCTTGGCTTTGGTCTTGGCGTGGGACAGCCACGGGCGGCACTTGGCGGCGTGGGGCAGCCACGGGCGGCACTCGGCGGCGTGGGGCAGCCACGGGCGGCACTCGGCGGCGTGGGGCAGCCACGGGCGGCACTTGGCGGCGTGGGGCTGCGACTGGCGGCGCTTGGCGGCGTGGGGCTGCGACTGGCGGCACTTGGCGTCGTGAAGCTGCGACTGGCGGCGCTTGGCGTGGAGCAGGTACTGGTGGCGCTTGGCGTGGAGCAGGTACTGGTGGCGCTTGGCGTGGAGCAGGTATTGGTGGCGCTTGGCGTGGAGCAGGTATTGGTGGCGCTTGGCGTGGAGCAGGTATTGGTGGCGCTTGGCGTGGAGCTGGGCGTGGAGCAGGTGGATCTTGGCATGGTCGAAAAACTGGTGGTGGTGGTCGTGCTGGTGGCTGTGGCTTGGCGTGACGAAAGACTGGTGGTGGTGGTCGTGCTGGTGGCTGTGGCTTGGCGTGACGAAAGACTGGTGGTGGGGGTCGTGCTGGTGGCTGTGGCTTGGCAGGTCGAAAGACAGGTGGTGGTGGTCGTGCTGGAGGCTGTGGCTTGGCAGGTCGAAAGACAGGTGGTGGTGGTCGTGCTGGTGGCTGTGGCTTGGCAGGTCGAAAGACAGGTGGTGGTGGTCGTGCTGGAGGCTGTGGCTTGGCGTGACGATGCTGACCCACCCCACCTGAACAATTCCCAGCCCTAGCCCCCCCCTCAAGGAGCGGATCCCAGACGCGCTCCCCGCGGTCTGGAACCGTCTTTTGGGGTGGGCGGAGGGGGTTCAGGAGGAGGGCAGAATCCTCCCCTCTAAATTGTCCAAAAGGTCTTTCGTTCCCCCCCACCTGGGCTTTTGTGGGTGAAAAAACAATTTCTGACTTGGGCGTGGCATGAGTCCTGGGGGGCGGGGCATGGAATTTGGGTGACTGTGATTGACAGGATCTGATTTCTAAAAACATGTCTTGGTAATATTTAATCATGGATTTAGAGTCTTTGGTTGGATGTGGCTGACAAGAAAAAGAGTTCAGGGGAAAAAAATCCATGACGTCACCCACTGGCAGCGGCGTGACGTCGTCCTGGGGAAGCCGGGCTGGCTGCAGCTCGTTTCCGCCCGGAGGGGGAGGAGCTTGCGGGAACGATGCGTCCTTTCCAATGCTTGTGGAAGCCCTCCCTGACGTCCTTCGTTGGGAGCGGCGCTTCCGGGACTGCGGTGACGCAGCGCCATCCTCGGACCAAAGGGAGCTGATCGGCACCAGTTTGCCGGTCGGACCCCACATGAGATCCCTGCGCTCCATGGGGGAATGGCGGAGTGTCTCGGCTTCCATGGCGCGCAGGACCTCCCACGTTACCTCGTCAAAATTGTCCCATTTTTTTGCGGGAGAGCTCTCGTGCTGGCGACATCTGTCAAGGCTTGGTCTTTGGCGTGGTTTGCTCTCCCGTGGTGCAAAAGAATTGGAACGGACGTGGCGAGCAGGTAAAGACATGTTTAATCTTTTAACTCAAACAAAAAGGTATAAACAAAAAGCGCTCACAGCGGAGGTAAAAAACTTGACTAGAAAAACAAAGGGCGCGCACAATGGCGGAGAACTATGAACATTAAACAAACAAAAACTTACGTGACAAGAGATGAAACAAGAACTAACGTGACAAGGAACTGTGGACATGGCATGAATGGGTGATGTCGCCAGGACGAACAACAGAAACAGAAAAGCCTATATAGTGACATGAAAAGTGAAAACAGGTGCGTGACTAACTGTGAACAGGTGCATGACATGACTGTGAAAACGTGAGACAGGTGTGTGTGAGTCCAAACGTGGAACAGGTGAAACTAATGGTTGCTATGGTGACAAACAAAACCAGGAAGTGAAACCAGGAACTAAGGAAGTGTCCAAAAAACAAAACAGCACATGGCCAAACAAAAACATGAACACAGACATGACACTTAGTCACACGCTTTTTCTATGCGTCGTAACCCTTAGTTACACGCTTTTTTTCCTCTATGCGTCGTAACCCTCAGTCACACGCTATTTTCCCTTTGTAATTCAAAACGTACTTACTGAAATCTGCGTTCCTTCCTCTTGTCCTCGGTTTCCCGTCAATCCTCAGATCCCAGCCCGGGTGAAGAAAAGCAGCTCCTCAATGGGAGATGTGGTTGCCATGGTCTTCTGATTTTACTCACCCGGCTGGAATCGTCAGACGTGTTGGACCAAGAAGATGTCAGGTTCAAACACTGATGACATCTATTAAAACAGACGAGAAGCAAGGAATCATGCAGAGACAGAGTTCAATTTTGCTCAATTGAGGAACGACGTTATTTGGGCTGTACTCTACAGATCCAAACTTCGCTCTAAAGTCTAGCCCACGTGCTTCCTCTATTTATTTGGTAGGTCCCTGGTTACATCACTGAAGCTGTCGCTGAAGGACGGGGGTAATCTCGACAGCTCCAGTTAGACACAATAAATGATTATACAAGAAATGCAAATGTGTTGACACTGGTGATATCGCCTTGTCTCTGCTCTGTCTGCGTCACGGCGGTGTTCGGCCTTGGCAGTCAGCAGGCCATTCCTGGACACAGACACTGATACGAGACTGGCTTGCAATCTTTTAGATCGCCAGCTTTGCACAGACAAATAAAAATACCACTTCAGCACAATTGACAATGTCTATAGCAGGGGTCACCAACCTTTTTGAAACAAAGAGCTACTTCTTGGGTACTGATTAATGCGAAGGGCTACCAGTTTGATACACACTTAAATAAATTGCCAGAAATAGACAATTTGCTCAATTTACCTTTAACTCTATGTTATTATTAATAATTAATGATATTTACACTTAATTGAACGGTTTAAAAGAGTACAAAACACGAAAAAAATGACAATTACATTTTGAAACATAGTTTATCTTCAATTTCGACTCTTTAAAATTCAAAATTCAACCGAAAAAAAATAGCTAATTCGAATATTTTTGAAAAAATAAAAAAAATAATTTACGGAACATCATTAGAAATTTTTCCTGATTAAGATTAATTTTAGAATTTTAATGACATATTTTAAATAGGTTAAAATCCAATCTACACTTTGTTAGAATGTATAACAAATTGGACCAAGCTATATTTCTAACAAAGACAAATCATTATTTCTTCTAGATTTTCCAGAACAAAAATTTTAAAAGAAATTCAAAAGACTTTGAAATATGATTTAAATTTGATTCTACAGATTTTCTAGATTTGCCAGAATATATATATTTTTTAATTTTAATCATAATAAGTTTGAAGAAATATTTCACAAATATTCTTCGTCGAAAAAACAGAAGCTAAAATGAAGAATTAAATTAAAATGTAATTATTATTCTTTACAATAAAACAATAAATTTACTTGAACATTTATTTAAATTGTCAGGAAAGAAGAGGAAGGAATTTAAAAGGTAAAAAGGTGTATGTGTTTAAAAATCCTACAACCATTTTTAAGGTTGTATTTTTTCTCTAAAATTGTCTTTCTGGAAGTTATAAGAAGCAAAGTAAAAAACATGTATGAATTTATTTAAACAAGTGAAGACCAAGTCTTTAAAATATCTCCTTGTATTTTCAAATTCTATTTGAGTTTTGTCTCTCTTAGAATGAGCAAAGCGAGACCAGCTTGCTAGTAAATAAATACAATTTAAAAAATAGAGGCAGCTCACTGGTAAGTGCTGCTATTTGAGCTATTTTTAGAACAGGCCAGCGGGCTACTCATCTGGTCCTTACGGGCTACCTGGTGCCCGCGGGCCCCGCGTTGGTGACCCCTGGTCTATAGCAACGGCCTTTAAGCATAAGAGTTGTGTGATAATATATACATAATTATTCTAACAAGTACCGAAAAGTATCAACATAATTGTTTTTACCTGTACCAAAATATCAGTATCGAGACAACACTAGTCACATGGTTAAAAGGTGTTTTTTAGGTAAATTGACACCCGTGTTAGACAGCGAGCCAACACGCTTGCCCCTGCACCGTTCCAAAGTCCGCCGCTTTGCTTCTTACCTTAGCGGTTCCCTTTTTGTTCCACGATCAAGCGCTCGACGACCGAAGCAAACAACCCAGTGGCTTTTTGCAGGTCGGGGGCGAATCACACGACAAGTCGCGTTTGGCGTCGTCGCAGGTAGCGCGTCCCCCTGGAGATTTACCACCTTTAATTACATTTCTCTTGCCGGCCGTCGTGGAGAAGCGAATGAAACGGGACGCTTTTCTTAATCAGCTCTCTCTCAGCGGGTGACGAGGCCTGCTTTCCAAATGAAAAAGTGCAGCGACGCGTGCGGCCGCATCCAGTCACGCCGGCGTGGTAAACAATAGGCCGCGTGGGTGTGTACGTATGCGTTGCGTTTGAGGGTGGACGCTCTTTTTCCTCTTTCTTTGTGGCGCTGGGTGGAAATGTGTTCCCGTTGATTGGCGTCCTTGGAAAGTGAACAGATGCTGGCAGCGGCGACGCAGGAGGAAAAAAATGGCCGCGGCATCATCAGCACGGAGCTTTTGTGTGAACGCAAGGATACACATGGCGGCAGAAGAATAGCGTGTGCAAATTGGAGTGTGTGATTCTTCAAATGCACACATCTCACCGCAAGACACACAATACACTATTGTCACGACAGTCAAGCTCGGAAAACATTCCACGACCCTACACACTCCGCTTCTACGATAAATAGTATCATTTGTGTATGAAATTGTTGTAAGTACACCTCCGCCATTTTCAAGCTGCGAAAAAAACAATTAATTCACATCAAAATTGCGATTCTTATCCATCCCAATTCCAAATTGATTCATAGTTTTCAAAAATCAAAATCAATATTTTTTTTATATTAACCTTTTAGATTGTTATAGTAAAAATAGGTTAACCTGTACGGTATAAGTATTTATCTATTTGTTTAATTTTTTTAAATTATTCTTTTTTAATAGGAATACATTTTTTAAATACATTTCTAGGCATCTGTAGGCAAGCTAAAGATGTTTTTTTTAACCTGTAACCTGATTTGAAGAAAAAAAAATCCATTATATTTATTATAACAAATAATTCATTGCGAGAATCGGTTCGAATCGATATCCTGTTGAATTGAGAATCGATTCTGAATTGAAAGGTGCCCAAAAAAATCGATTCACATCCAAATTGCGATTCTTATCCATCCCAATTTCAAATTGATTCATAGCTTTCAAAAATCTAAATCAATTTTGTTTATTAACCTTGTAGATTGTTATAGTAAATATAAGTTAACCTGTATAAGTATGTATCTATTTTTTTTAATTTATTTTTTTTAAAGACGTCTGCAGGCAACCTGAGGACACTTCTTCAACCTGTAACCTGATTTGAAAAAAAAACAATCCATTATATTTATTATATCAAAAAATTAATTGCGAGAATCGGTTCGAATCGATAATCCTGTTGAATTGAGAATCGATTCTGAATTGAATTGTCGCAAAGGTGCCCAAAAAAATCGATTCACATCCAAATTGCGATTCTTATCCATTCCAATTCTAAATCAATTCATAGTTTTCAAAAATCCAAATCAATTATTTTTTATATTGACCTTGTAGATTGTTATAGTAAAATAGGTTAACCTGTATAAGTATGTATCTATTTTTATTTTATTTTTATTATTCTTTTTTAATAGGAATACATTTTTAAAAGACGTTTCTAGGCATCTGTAGGCAACCTGAAGATGCTTTTTTTAACCTGTAACCTGATTTGAAAAAAAACAATCCATTAAATGTATTATAGCAAATAATTCATTGCGAGAATCGGTTCGAATCGATATCCTGTTGAATTGAGAATCGATTCTGAATTGAAAGGTGCCCAAAAAAATCGATTCACATCCAAATTGCGATTCGTATCATCCCAATTCCAAATTGATTCATAGTTTTCAAAAATCAAAATCAATTATTTTTTATTAACCTTGTAGATTGTTATAGTAAATATAAGTTAACCTGTATAAGTATGTATCTATTTTTATTTTATTTTTATTATTCTTTTTTAATAGGAATACATTTTTAAAAGACGTTTCTAGGCATCTGTAGGCAACCTGAAGACGCTTTTTTAACCTGTAACCTGATTTGAAAAAAAACAATCCATTAAATGTATTATAGCAAATAATTCATTGCGAGAATCGGTTCGAATCGATATCCTGTTGAATTGAGAATCGATTCTGAATTGAAAGGTGCCCCAAAAAATCGATTCACATCCAAATTGCGATTCTTATCCATCCCAATTCCAAATTGATTCATAGTTTTGAAAAATCTAAATCATTTTTTTTATTAACCTTGTAGATTGTTATAGTAAATATAAGTTAACCTGTATAAGTATGTATCTATTTTTTTTATTGTATTTTTTTTAAAGACGTCTGCAGGCAACCTGAAGACACTTTTTTAACCTGTAACCTGATTTGAAAAAAAACAATCCATTATATTTATTATAGCAAACAATTAATTGCGAGAATCGGTTCGAATCGATATCCTGTTGAATTGAGAATCGATTCTGAATTGAATTGTCGCAAAGGTGCCCAAAAAAATCGATTCACATCCAAATTGCGATTCTTATCCATCCCAATTCTAAATCAAGTCATAGTTTTCAAAAATCTAAATCAATAATTGTTTATATTAACCTTGTAGATTGTTATAGTAAAAATAAGTTAACCTGTATAAGTATGTATCTATTTCTTTCTTTCTTTTTTTTTTTTTTTTAAAGGATCAATGTTTCTAGACGTCTGCAGGCAACCTGTAACCTGATTTATAAAAAAAATTTAAAAAATCCATTATATTTATTATAGCAAATAATTAATTGTGAGAATCGGTTCGAATCGATAATCCTGTCGAATTGAGAATCGACTCTGAATTGAATTGTCGATATAAGATTGAGTTGTTAGGTGTCCAAATATTCACACTCCTACTGCAAAACATTGCATCTTTATCAACATTAAATAAAACATAAAAATAAATGAATACATCGACCAAATTACAAGAAATAATCATCTTATCAACATTTTGTTTTAGTCTGTAACACATTTTTTTTAAAGTGCCTCAATTCGCCTGAAAAAAATAAATAAAACAATTCAACTACAAACAGTTTTTGATCGATTTGATCCATATGGTACTGAAAAATAAAAATGGCATAAACTCAGTAAACAAAAAAAAAACATAAAAACACTAATTTACAAAACATGAAATAAAACATTCTATCAAAATGAGGGATTTAGGATTATTGGCTACAATGAACACATTTTGCAGTGCACAGCGGGGTTTTGAAGGATGATACTGCACGATACTGATAAAGCATGTTCCCCGGAATCGCACTCCGCCTCATTATTTGGATAAGAACTGGTTTAGTGTAATCGCGGCTCACTTAGCCTTTGGGGCTATTTCTTTATTGCGGCTATCTTGAGTCTGACTCTAAACAAACTACTAGGGGCGGGCATATCGATCTAAGTATCAATAGTATTGATACATACCAAAAGGTGGGTATTGGTATCGGCTTAATACAAGCGTGATGGGATCGATTCTTTTGTTGCAGTTTCTCGTCCAGACGTCCAGCAAATTATTCACTTTTCCTCGGAATTTATGCGACCGTAGCGTCTCTTCCTGTCTGTGCAAACGGTGTTCTGTGTGGTTCATTTAACATTTTATATATATATATATATATATATATATATATATATATATATATATATATATGTATATATATGTATATATATATATATATATATATATATATATATATATATATACACTACCGTTCAAAAGTTTGGGGTCACATTAAAATGTCCTTATTTTTCAATGAAGATAACTTTAAACTAGTCTTAACTTTAAAGAAATACACTCTATACATTGCTAATGTGGTAAATGACTATTCTAGCTGCAAATGTCTGGTTTTTGGTGCAATATCTACATAGGTGTATACAGGCCCATTTCCAGCAACTATCACTCCAGTGTTCTAATGGTACAATGTGTTTGCTCATTTGGCTCAGAAGGCTAATTGATGATTAGAAAACCCTTGTGCAATCATGTTCACACATCAGAAAACAGTTTAGCTCGTTACAGAAGCTACAAAACTGACCTTCCTTTGAGCAGATTGAGTTTCTGGAGCATCACATTTGTGGGGTCAATTAAACGCTCAAAATGGCCAGAAAAAGAGAACTTCCATCTGAAACTCGACAGTCTATTCTTGTTCTTAGAAACGAAGGCTATTCCACTAAATTTTTTGGGTGACCCCAAACTTTTGAACGGTAGTGTATATATATATATATATATATATATATATATATATATATATATATATATATATATATATATATATATATATATATATATATATATATATATATATATATATATATATATATATATATATATATATATATATATATATATATATATATATATATATATATTCGGATGCTGATCGCTATTCATACCACTTCCTGTCGCGTTTCCTTCATTTCATTTTCCATTTCGTCTTTCCGTGTTTTAGTCCTTCGAGCCCAGCTTCGGCGTGGATTTTCCCTTTGGATGCACTCCGACGTAGTGGAGCTTAGAGCCGAGAATTTACTGCCCTATCTGGTGCTTCTAATGTATAAAGTAGAGCATATAATGGTTATTGAACAGGAGAGAGTTATGGTGCAAAGTATTTATACCCTTGGCCCTTGAGTCCGATAACATGATATTGAGATTGAGCTGCCCGCCAAGCAAAGGATGATTCGAGGAACACTGGACACACACACACACACACTCTCAAAGCTAGAACAAGGCACCGTATAGGGGCTCTTGTAAAATGGAGTAGGGCCCGTGCAGTGTGAGATAAGGAGGTCCAGAGGTGAGGTACAGGATTAATCCTGATGTATTATGACATGGAAATGTCAGAGGTCAAGAACGATGTGAAGGATGGAGCCAAGACCTTTAATCCAAGGCCGGTGTTGAGGTTCAATTTGATGAGGCCTGACCTTGTTCCCCAGAGGAGAAGAAGCCAAGAAGCCAATAAACGCTGAAACTCACGCGGGATTAGGCCAGGGATGGCCTCGGCTCCAATCTGCGCGAATACAGACGGGTACTGTTCACATTTCTACGTACTAATACTAGTACTAGTAGTCATTGTTTTTGGTAATAAAATCTAATTTTTTTGTTGCAACATTTAAAAATGAAGCGGTAGAAAATGGATGGATGGATTTCCAGGTACCACAATAAGTAGAAATCGCAGTTGCAAGTCCGAAATGTTAGATGGCAGTCTTGTAAAGTTCCGGGTGTGTTGGTCAGTGCATTCCGTCTCATGTTGCGCCCTGGAAAGTGTTAATACTGTAAGTCTGGGTACATTTTTGTCGGCATGCTAACTTTTTCAGGTAATTTTGCAGCCCAACCCTTCAGAGTCATATAAAGTTAAAAGTTAAAATACCAATGATTGTCACACACACACACACACACTAGGTGTGGCGAAATGAATCTCTGCATTCGACCCATCACCCTTGATCACCCCCTGGGGAAAAAAAAATCATGACTTTGACACATTTTTGTCTCATAATTGAAACAGATGACAGCCAAATGGACTTTGCTGTTTTATTTTCAATGAAACAAGAGAAAATACATACTCTTATAGCAATACAGTTGGCACAGTACAGTAAACTGACAGTAAATATTTAAACATTTAACATGTGACATTTCAAAGAATTTTGAACAGAAATAGTTCATGCACATTCAGATAAATTCTTCAAAATTACAATTTTAAAAAAAAAAAAAAAAAAAAAAAATAAATAAAATTAAAAAAAATTTAAAATTTAAAAAAAATATATAAAAAATTAAAAAAAAAAAAAATAAAATAAATTAAAAAATATATGTATATACATATATATATATATACACATATATTCCTTGCCCACTAATTGACTGAAAGAGCACGCACTTGGCGCAATGATGTCATGTTATCGATGGGAAAATGCATTTTTAGACAATATGATTTGCTTGAGCGTTGCCTTTTTGCCTTTCCATTAAGAAAAATAAAACTAGTTTTTAGTGTAAGTTTGCTGGTTTCAAGAAATGTAATGCCGAGCGCATATCATTATGTCAAGATAATGGCACTAGCATTTACTTCATTTAAGAATATTTTTCAACAAATTGAGCAAAAAGGTCTCATATTTGTTTTTTCTACCAAGAAAAGTGCACTTGTTATTAGTGAGAATATACTTATTTCAAGGTATTTTGGGGTTCATTGAGGTTAGCTAATTTTACTTGTTTTGGAAAGTCTTGACAAGCCAACTTTTCTTGTTCTATTGGCAGATAATTTTGCTTAGTTCAAGTAAAATACCCCTCATTTTTGTATTATTTTTCCTTGTTTTTGAACACTGACTTTTTGCAGTGTGTGCTGAGTCGGCAACCAGGCGTGGCGTCACCTGCCACCCAGAAATATGGCATTTTATGGCGATTTTAGAATTGTTTTGATGCCGAAAAAGTACTGAACCCATTGGTGTGTGTGTGTTGTGTGTTTGTGTGTGTGTGTGTGTGTGTGGCCTACTTGCAGAGGTGTGTGTTTGTAAACACAGGACAGAAACCTGAGAAGCGGATGATGCTGTGTTTGGTGTTGACTGAGAGAGGGTACCACAGTGCGGATCGATAAGGTGACGTGTCGGATGCGAGACACAAACAAAATATGGAGTAGCTGCGCGGCGGCGGAGGGCAGGAAGTTAAAAACAACTCTATGATAAATGATTGCAGGAGGAGGTCGGGCGCACCAGAAGGGAGAAAAAAAAGAGATAAAAAGCAAAAAAAAAAGCAGCACTTCACTTCCCAAACAATCGCTCCTGCACTGTTGCCAAGCGGCCATGTTTGCTGCTGTTGCAGAACAAGAATTGTAGTTTGACCTTCGCTCGCGGAAAAGAATGGAGCGGCGCCAAAGTGAGGCCGGCCGCAGTACCGTCGCACGGCGTGACGGACGCTGCTGCCAAGTGATGCTCACGCCCGAGCGAAGCAGAGAGAAAGAAAGCAAATGACGGATGAAAAAGTTGCTAACAGTAGTCTGCTAAGCAAACATCCATGTGGAATATTTTGATACATGCAGACGATTTAGTCTGTGAGTCATCCTCACCTGGATGGATGGATGGATGGATGGATGGATGGATGGATGGATGGATGGATAGATGGATGGATGGATAGATAGATGGCTGGATGGATGGATGGATGGATGGATGGATGGATGGATGGATGGATGGATGGATGGATGGATGGATGGATGGATGGATAGATAGATGGCTGGATGGATGGATGGATGGATGGACCTCACGCAACATGGCCTGAAATATTTATCGCAATATATATTTCCCCTTCTTGCGATGACAATTTTTATCGCGAAATATATTGCCACCTCCTGAGATGATTATATATCAATCGCAATATGTTTTTGCCACCTCTTGCGATGACAATTTATATTTATATGCCACCTCTTGCGATTACGATACATATCGCGTTACATATTGCCACCTCTTGCGATAACAATTTATATCGCGATATGTATTGCCACCCCTTGCGACAACGATATATATGCCGATATATATCCCGATATATATTGCCGCCTCCTGAGATGATGATATACATCGCAATATGTTTTTGCCACCTTTTGCAATAACAATTTATATCGCGTTACATATTGCCACCTCTTGCGATTACGATATATATCGCGTTACATATTGCCACCTCTTGCGATTACGATATATATCGCGTTACATATTGCCACCTCTTGCGATTACAATATATATCGCGTTACATATTGCCACCTCTTGCGACGACGATATATATGCCGATATATATGCCGACATATATTGCCGCCTCCTGAGATGATTATATATATCGCAATATGTTTTTGCCACCTCTTGCAATAACAATATATATCGCGTTGCATATTGCCACCTCTTGCGACGACGATATATATGCCGATATATATGCCGATATATATTGCCGCCTCCTGAGATGATGATATATATCGCAATATGTTTTTGCCACCTCTTGCAATAACAATTTATATCACGATATGTATTGCCAACTCTTGCGATTACGATATATATCGCGTTACATATTGCCACCTCTTGCGATAACAATTTATATTGCGATATGTATTGCCACCTCTTGCGATTACGATATATATCGCGTTACATATTGCCACCTCTTGCGATAACAATTTATATCGCGATATATATTGCCACCTCTTGCGATTACGATATATATCACGTTACATATTGCCACCTCTTGCGATAACAATTTATATTGCGATATGTATTGCCACCTCTTGCGACGACGATATATATGCCGATATATATCGCAATATATATTGCCGCCTCCTGAGATGATGATATATATCGCAATATGTTATTGCCACCTCTTGCGATAACAATTTATATCGCGATATGTATTGCCACCTCTTGCGACGACGATATATATGCCGATATATATCGCAATATATATTGCCGCCTCCTGAGATGATGATATATATCGCAATATGTTTTTGCCACCTCTTGCGATAACAATTTATATCACGATATGTATTGCCACCTCTTGCGACGACGATATATGTGCCGATATAAATCGCAATATATATTGCCGCCTCCTGAGATGATGATATATATCGCAATATGTTTTTGCCACCTCTTGCAATTACAATTTATATCGCGATATGTATTGCCACCTCTTGCGATTACGATATATATCGCGTTACATATTGTCACCTCTTGCGATGAAGATTTTTATATCGCAATATATATTGCCACCTCTTCCGACGACGATATATTTGGTGATATATATTGCCACCTCTTGCGATGACGATATATATTGCGATATATATTGCCACCTCTTGCAATAGCCCTATATATTGCGATATATTTTGACACCTCTTGCGATGAAGATTTATATCGCGATATGTATGGTCACCTCTTGCGACGACGATATATATGGCGATATATATTGCCGACTCTTACGATGATGATATATATCGCGTTACATATTGCCACTTCTTGCGATGAAGATTTATATCGCAATATATATTGCCGCCTCCTGAGATGATGATATATATCGCAATATGTTTTTGCCACGTCTTGCAATAACAATTTATATCGCAATATGTATTGCCACCTCTTGCGACGACGATATATATGCCAATATATATCGCGATATACAGGTATATTGCCGCCTCCTGAGATGATGATATATATCGCAATATGTTTTTGCCACCTCTTGCGATAACAATTTTTATCGCGATATGTATTGCCACCTCTTGCGACGACGATGTATATGCCGATATATATTGCTGCCTCTTGCGATGAAGATTCATATCGCGATGTATATTGCCACCTCTTGCGATGACAATATATATCGCGATATATATTGCCACCTCTTGCGATGAGGATTCATATCGCATTATATATTGCCGCCTCCTGAGATGATGATATATATATCGCAATTTATTTTTGCCACGTCTCACGATAACAATTTATATCGCGATATGTATTGCCACCTCTTGCGATTACGATATAAATGGCGATATATATTGCCGTCTCTTGCGACAACAATATATATCGTGTTACATACTGCCACCTTTTGCGATGAAGATTTATATCGCGATATATATTGCCACCTCATTCCACACTACAAAACAATCCAAATCAAGGACTATGATTGCTGCTGATAATATATCGGATTAGTATCGGTATGTGCAAAATACTTTTTCCCAGGCAATTTAAAGCATGAGAAGTAGCCAAGGTCCAGCGTGTGTCCCAGTCCAAAAACAAGGTCCATGTGTGTCCCAGTCCAAAGACAAGGTCCATGTGTGTCCCAGTCCAAAGACAAGGTCCAGCGTGTGTCCCAGTCCAAAAACAAGGTCCATGTGTGTCCCAGTCCAAAGACAAGGTCCATGTGTGTCCCAGTCCAAAAACAAGGTCCATGTGTGTCCCAGTCCAAAAACAAAGTACATGTGTGTCCCAGTCCAAAGACAAAGTCCATGTGTGTCCCAGTCCAAAAACAAGGTCCACTTGTGTCCCAGTCCAAAGACACGGTCCATGTGTGTCCTAGTCCAAAGACAAGGTCCATGTGTGTCGTAGTCCAAAGACAAGGTCCATCTGTGTCCTAGTCCAAAGACAAGGTTCATGTGTGTCCCAGTCCAAAGACAAAGTCCATGTGTGTCCTAGTCCAGAGTCAAGGTCCATGTGTGTCCCAGTCTAAAGACAAGGTCCATGTGTGTTGTAGTCCAAAGACAAGGTCCATGTGTGTCGTAGTCCAAAGACAAGGTCCATGTGTGTCGTAGTCCAAAGACAAGGTCCACGTGTGTCCCAGTCCAAAACAAGGTCCATGTGTGTCGTAGTCCAAAGACAAGGTCCACGTGTGTCGTAGTCCAAAGACAAGGTCCACGTGTGTCCAAGTCCAAAGACAAGGTCCATGTGTGTCCCAGTCCAAAGACAAGGTCCATGTGTGTCCCAGTCCAAAGACAAGGTCCATGTGTGTCGTAGTCCAAAGACAAGGTCCATGTGTGTCGTAGTCCAAAGACAAGGTCCATGTGTGTCCTAGTCCAAAGACAAGGTCCATGTGTGTCCTAGTCCAAAGACAAGGTCCATGTGTGTCGTAGTCCAAAGACAAGGTCCATGTGTGTCCTAGTCCAAAGACCAGGTCCATGTGTGTCATAGTCCAAAGACAAGGTCCATGTGTGTCCTAGTCCAAAGACAAGGTCCATGTGTGTCGTAGTCCAAAGACAAGGTCCATGTGTGTCCTAGTCCAAAGACAAGGTCCATGTGTGTCGTAGTCCAAAGACAAGGTCCATGTGTGTCCCAGTCCAAAGACAAGGTCCATGTGTGTCCTAGTCCAAAGACAAGGTTCATGTGTGTCGTAGTCCAAAGACAAGGTCCATGTGTGTCCCAGTCCAAAACAAGGTCCATGTGTGTCGTAGTCCAAAGACAAGGTCCATATGTGTCCCAGTCCAAAGACAAGGTCCATGTGTGTCCTAGTCCAAAGACAAGGTTCATGTGTGTCATAGTCCAAAGACAAGGTCCATGTGTGTCCTAGTCCAAAGACAAGGTCCATGTGTGTCGTAGTCCAAAGACAAGGTCCATGTGTGTCCCAGTCCAAAGACAAGGTCCATGTGTGTCCCAGTCCAAAGACAAGGTCCATGTGTGTCCTAGTCCAAAGACAAGGTCCATGTGTGTCCTAGTCCAAAGACAAGGTCCATGTGTGTCGTAGTCCAAAGACAAGGTCCATGTGTGTCCCAGTCCAAAGACAAGGTCCATGTGTGTCCTAGTCCAAAGACAAGGTTCATGTGTGTCGTAGTCCAAAGACAAGGTCCATGTGTGTCCCAGTCCAAAACAAGGTCCATGTGTGTCGTAGTCCAAAGACAAGGTCCATGTGTGTCCCAGTCCAAAGACAAGGTCCATGTGTGTCCTAGTCCAAAGACAAGGTCCATGTGTGTCGTAGTCCAAAGACAAGGTCCATGTGTGTCGTAGTCCAAAGACAAGGTCCATGTGTGTCCCAGTCCAAAGACAAGGTCCATGTGTGTCCTAGTCCAAAGACAAGGTTCATGTGTGTCGTAGTCCAAAGACAAGGTCCATGTGTGTCCCAGTCCAAAACAAGGTCCATGTGTGTCGTAGTCCAAAGACAAGGTCCATGTGTGTCCCAGTCCAAAGACAAGGTCCATGTGTGTCCTAGTCCAAAGACAAGGTTCATGTGTGTCGTAGTCCAAAGACAAGGTCCATGTGTGTCCCAGTCCAAAACAAGGTCCATGTGTGTCGTAGTCCAAAGACAAGGTCCATGTGTGTCCCAGTCCAAAGACAAGGTCCATGTGTGTCGTAGTCCAAAGACAAGGTCCACGTGTGTCGTAGTCCAAAGACAAGGTCCATGTGTGTCCAAGTCCAAAGACAAGGTCCATGTGTGTCCCAGTCCAAAGACAAGGTCCATGTGTGTCCCAGTCCAAAGACAAGGTCCATGTGTGTCGTAGTCCAAAGACAAGGTCCATGTGTGTCGTAGTCCAAAGACAAGGTCCATGTGTGTCCTAGTCCAAAGACAAGGTCCATGTGTGTCCCAGTCCAAAGACAAGGTCCATGTGTGTCGTAGTCCAAAGACAAGGTCCATGTGTGTCCTAGTCCAAAGACCAGGTCCATGTGTGTCATAGTCCAAAGACAAGGTCCATGTGTGTCCTAGTCCAAAGACAAGGTCCATGTGTGTCGTAGTCCAAAGACAAGGTCCATGTGTGTCCTAGTCCAAAGACAAGGTCCATGTGTGTCGTAGTCCAAAGACAAGGTCCATGTGTGTCCCAGTCCAAAGACAAGGTCCATGTGTGTCCTAGTCCAAAGACAAGGTTCATGTGTGTCGTAGTCCAAAGACAAGGTCCATGTGTGTCCCAGTCCAAAACAAGGTCCATGTGTGTCGTAGTCCAAAGACAAGGTCCATATGTGTCCCAGTCCAAAGACAAGGTCCATGTGTGTCCTAGTCCAAAGACAAGGTTCATGTGTGTCGTAGTCCAAAGACAAGGTCCATGTGTGTCCTAGTCCAAAGACAAGGTCCATGTGTGTCGTAGTCCAAAGACAAGGTCCATGTGTGTCCCAGTCCAAAGACAAGGTCCATGTGTGTCCCAGTCCAAAGACAAGGTCCATGTGTGTCCTAGTCCAAAGACAAGGTCCATGTGTGTCCTAGTCCAAAGACAAGGTCCATGTGTGTCGTAGTCCAAAGACAAGGTCCATGTGTGTCCCAGTCCAAAGACAAGGTCCATGTGTGTCCTAGTCCAAAGACAAGGTTCATGTGTGTCGTAGTCCAAAGACAAGGTCCATGTGTGTCCCAGTCCAAAACAAGGTCCATGTGTGTCGTAGTCCAAAGACAAGGTCCATGTGTGTCCCAGTCCAAAGACAAGGTCCATGTGTGTCCTAGTCCAAAGACAAGGTCCATGTGTGTCCTAGTCCAAAGACAAGGTCCATGTGTGTCGTAGTCCAAAGACAAGGTCCATGTGTGTCCCAGTCCAAAGACAAGGTCCATGTGTGTCCTAGTCCAAAGACAAGGTTCATGTGTGTCGTAGTCCAAAGACAAGGTCCATGTGTGTCGTAGTCCAAAGACCAGGTCCATGTGTGTCCCAGTCTAAAGACAAGGTCCATGTGTGTCCCAGTCCAAAAACAAAGTACATGTGTGTCCCAGTCCAAAGACAAAGTCCATGTGTGTCCAAGTCCAAAAACAAGGTCCACTTGTGTCCCAGTCCAAAGACACGGTCCATGTGTGTCCTAGTCCAAAGACAAGGTCCATGTGTGTCGTAGTCCAAAGACAAGGTCCATCTGTGTCCTAGTCCAAAGACAAGGTTCATGTGTGTCCCAGTCCAAAGACAAAGTCCATGTGTGTCCTAGTCCAGAGTCAAGGTCCATGTGTGTCCCAGTCTAAAGACAAGGTCCATGTGTGTTGTAGTCCAAAGACAAGGTCCATGTGTGTCGTAGTCCAAAGACAAGGTCCATGTGTGTCGTAGTCCAAAGACAAGGTCCACGTGTGTCCCAGTCCAAAACAAGGTCCATGTGTGTCGTAGTCCAAAGACAAGGTCCACGTGTGTCGTAGTCCAAAGACAAGGTCCACGTGTGTCCAAGTCCAAAGACAAGGTCCATGTGTGTCCCAGTCCAAAGACAAGGTCCATGTGTGTCCCAGTCCAAAGACAAGGTCCATGTGTGTCGTAGTCCAAAGACAAGGTCCATGTGTGTCCTAGTCCAAAGACCAGGTCCATGTGTGTCATAGTCCAAAGACAAGGTCCATGTGTGTCCTAGTCCAAAGACAAGGTCCATGTGTGTCGTAGTCCAAAGACAAGGTCCATGTGTGTCCTAGTCCAAAGACAAGGTCCATGTGTGTCGTAGTCCAAAGACAAGGTCCATGTGTGTCCCAGTCCAAAGACAAGGTCCATGTGTGTCCTAGTCCAAAGACAAGGTTCATGTGTGTCGTAGTCCAAAGACAAGGTCCATGTGTGTCCCAGTCCAAAACAAGGTCCATGTGTGTCGTAGTCCAAAGACAAGGTCCATATGTGTCCCAGTCCAAAGACAAGGTCCATGTGTGTCCTAGTCCAAAGACAAGGTTCATGTGTGTCGTAGTCCAAAGACAAGGTCCATGTGTGTCCTAGTCCAAAGACAAGGTCCATATGTGTCCCAGTCCAAAGACAAGGTCCATGTGTGTCCTAGTCCAAAGACAAGGTTCATGTGTGTCGTAGTCCAAAGACAAGGTCCATGTGTGTCCTAGTCCAAAGACAAGGTCCATGTGTGTCCCAGTCCAAAGACAAGGTCCATGTGTGTCCCAGTCCAAAGACAAGGTCCATGTGTGTCCTAGTCCAAAGACAAGGTCCATGTGTGTCCTAGTCCAAAGACACGGTCCATGTGTGTCGTAGTCCAAAGACAAGGTCCATGTGTGTCCCAGTCCAAAGACAAGGTCCATGTGTGTCCTAGTCCAAAGACAAGGTTCATGTGTGTCGTAGTCCAAAGACAAGGTCCATGTGTGTCCCAGTCCAAAACAAGGTCCATGTGTGTCGTAGTCCAAAGACAAGGTCCATGTGTGTCCCAGTCCAAAGACAAGGTCCATGTGTGTCCTAGTCCAAAGACAAGGTCCATGTGTGTCGTAGTCCAAAGACAAGGTCCATGTGTGTCCTAGTCCAAAGACAAGGTCCATGTGTGTCCTAGTCCAAAGACAAGGTCCATGTGTGTCGTAGTCCAAAGACAAGGTCCATGTGTGTCCCAGTCCAAAGACAAGGTCCATGTGTGTCCTAGTCCAAAGACAAGGTTCATGTGTGTCGTAGTCCAAAGACAAGGTCCATGTGTGTCCCAGTCCAAAACAAGGTCCATGTGTGTCGTAGTCCAAAGACAAGGTCCATGTGTGTCCCAGTCCAAAGACAAGGTCCATGTGTGTCCTAGTCCAAAGACAAGGTCCATGTGTGTCCTAGTCCAAAGACAAGGTCCATGTGTGTCGTAGTCCAAAGACAAGGTCCATGTGTGTCCCAGTCCAAAGACAAGGTCCATGTGTGTCCTAGTCCAAAGACAAGGTTCATGTGTGTCGTAGTCCAAAGACAAGGTCCATGTGTGTCGTAGTCCAAAGACCAGGTCCATGTGTGTCCCAGTCTAAAGACAAGGTCCATGTGTGTCCCAGTCCAAAAACAAAGTACATGTGTGTCCCAGTCCAAAGACAAAGTCCATGTGTGTCCAAGTCCAAAAACAAGGTCCACTTGTGTCCCAGTCCAAAGACACGGTCCATGTGTGTCCTAGTCCAAAGACAAGGTCCATGTGTGTCGTAGTCCAAAGACAAGGTCCATCTGTGTCCTAGTCCAAAGACAAGGTTCATGTGTGTCCCAGTCCAAAGACAAAGTCCATGTGTGTCCTAGTCCAGAGTCAAGGTCCATGTGTGTCCCAGTCTAAAGACAAGGTCCATGTGTGTTGTAGTCCAAAGACAAGGTCCATGTGTGTCGTAGTCCAAAGACAAGGTCCATGTGTGTCGTAGTCCAAAGACAAGGTCCACGTGTGTCCCAGTCCAAAACAAGGTCCATGTGTGTCGTAGTCCAAAGACAAGGTCCACGTGTGTCGTAGTCCAAAG
Organism: Entelurus aequoreus; assembly: GCF_033978785.1. NCBI lineage: Eukaryota > Metazoa > Chordata > Actinopteri > Syngnathiformes > Syngnathidae > Entelurus > Entelurus aequoreus. The sequence goes on along the minus strand of NC_084732.1, from coordinate 100,433,610 downwards.
ACAAGGTCCACGTGTGTCCAAGTCCAAAGACAAGGTCCATGTGTGTCCCAGTCCAAAGACAAGGTCCATGTGTGTCCCAGTCCAAAGACAAGGTCCATGTGTGTCGTAGTCCAAAGACAAGGTCCATGTGTGTCGTAGTCCAAAGACAAGGTCCATGTGTGTCCTAGTCCAAAGACAAGGTCCATGTGTGTCCTAGTCCAAAGACAAGGTCCATGTGTGTCGTAGTCCAAAGACAAGGTCCATGTGTGTCCTAGTCCAAAGACCAGGTCCATGTGTGTCATAGTCCAAAGACAAGGTCCATGTGTGTCCTAGTCCAAAGACAAGGTCCATGTGTGTCGTAGTCCAAAGACAAGGTCCATGTGTGTCCTAGTCCAAAGACAAGGTCCATGTGTGTCGTAGTCCAAAGACAAGGTCCATGTGTGTCCCAGTCCAAAGACAAGGTCCATGTGTGTCCTAGTCCAAAGACAAGGTTCATGTGTGTCGTAGTCCAAAGACAAGGTCCATGTGTGTCCCAGTCCAAAACAAGGTCCATGTGTGTCGTAGTCCAAAGACAAGGTCCATATGTGTCCCAGTCCAAAGACAAGGTCCATGTGTGTCCTAGTCCAAAGACAAGGTTCATGTGTGTCGTAGTCCAAAGACAAGGTCCATGTGTGTCCTAGTCCAAAGACAAGGTCCATGTGTGTCGTAGTCCAAAGACAAGGTCCATGTGTGTCCCAGTCCAAAGACAAGGTCCATGTGTGTCCCAGTCCAAAGACAAGGTCCATGTGTGTCCTAGTCCAAAGACAAGGTCCATGTGTGTCCTAGTCCAAAGACAAGGTCCATGTGT